>NW_027197240.1:35000-57500 GCF_038502225.1 Cherax quadricarinatus | reverse complement strand
GAGGATGAACCAGCAAGATTGGACCTTGTGTTCACCCTGGGCAGCTCAGACATTGAGGACATCAAGTATGAGAGTCCCCTAGGAGCTAGCGACCACGTGGTTCTGTGCTTTGAATACATAGTAGAGCTGCAAGTGGAGAGAATAACAGGAGTAGAATGGGAAAAGCCTGACTATAAAAGAGGGGACTACATAGGGTTGAAGAACTTCCTGCGGGAGGTCCAGTGGGACAGAGAACTGGCAGGAAAGCCAGTAAATGAAATGATGGAATATGTAGCAACAAAATGCAAGGAGGCAGTGGAAAGGTTCATTCCCAAGGGCAACAGTAACAACGGGAAGACCAGAACAAGCCCCTGGTTTACCCGACGGTGTAAGGAGGCAAAAACAAAGTGCAATAGAGAATGGAAAAAGTACAGAAGGCAGAGAACACACGAAAATAGGGAGATCAGTCGCAGAGCCAGGAATGAGTACGCACAGGTAAGGAGGGAGGCCCAGCGACAGTATGAAAATGACATAGCATCGAGAATCAAGACTGACCCGAAACTGTTGTATAGCCACATCAGGAGGAAGACAACAGTCAAAGACCAGGTGATCAGATTAAGGACAGAAGGTGGAGAACTCACAAGAAATGATCAGGAGGTATGTGAGGAGCTGAACAGGAGATTTAAGGAAGTTTTTACAGTAGAGACAGGAAGGGCTGTGGGAAGACAGCACAGAAGGGAACATCAAGAGGGAATATACCAACAAGTGTTGGATGACATACGAACAACTGAGGAGGAGGTGAAGAAGCTCTTAAGTGACCTTGACACCTCAAAGGCGATGGGACCGGACAACATCTCCCCATGGGTCCTTAGAGAAGGAGCAGAGATGCTGTGTGTGCCTCTAACCACAATCTTCAACACATCCCTTGAAACTGGGCAACTACCTGAGAAATGGAAGACAGCTAATGTAGTCCCCATATTTAAGAAAGGAAACAGAAACGAGGCACTAAACTACAGACCTGTGTCTCTGACATGTATTGTGTGCAAAGTCATGGAGAAGATTATCAGGAGGAGAGTGGTCGAACACCTGGAAAGGAACAAGATTATAAATGAAAACCAGCATGGGTTCATGGAAGGCAAATCTTGTATCACAAACCTCCTGGAGTTTTATGACAAGGTAACAGAAGTAAGACACGAGAGAGAGGGTTGGGTAGATTGCGTTTTCCTAGACTGCAGGAAGGCCTTTGACACAGTTCCCCACAAGAGATTAGTGCAGAAGCTGGAGGATCAGGCACACGTAAAAGGAAGGGCACTGCAATGGATAAGGGAATACCTGACAGGGAGGCAGCAACGAGTCATGGTACGTGAAGAGGTATCACAGTGGGCGCCTGTTACGAGCGGGGTCCCACAGGGGTCAGTTCTAGGACCAGTGCTATTTTTGATATATGTGAACGACATGATGGAAGGAATAGACTCTGAAGTGTCCCTGTTCGCAGATGACGTGAAGTTGATGAGAAGAATTAAATCGGACGAGGATGAGGCAGGACTGCAAAGAGACCTGGAGAGGCTGGACATGTGGTCCAGTAACTGGCTTCTCGAATTCAATCCAGCCAAATGCAAAGTCATGAAGATTGGGGAGGGGCAAAGAAGACCGCAGACAGAGTATAGGCTAGGTGGACAAAGACTACAGACCTCACTCAGGGAGAAAGACCTTGGGGTGACCATAACACCGAGCACATCACCGGAGGCACACATCAACCAAATAACCGCTGCAGCATACGGGCGCCTGGCAAACCTGAGAATAGCGTTCCGATACCTTAATAAGGAATCGTTCAAGACACTGTACACTGTGTATGTTAGGCCCATACTGGAGTATGCAGCACCAGTCTGGAACCCACACCTGGTCAAGCACGTCAAGAAGTTAGAGAAAGTACAAAGGTTTGCAACAAGGCTAGTCCCAGAGCTCAAGGGAATGTCGTACGAGGAAAGGTTAAGGGAAATCGGACTGACGACACTGGAGGACAGAAGGGTCAGGGGAGACATGATAACGACATACAAGATACTGCGGGGAATAGACAAGGTGGACAGAGATAGGATGTTCCAGAGAGGGGACACAGGGACAAGGGGTCACAACTGGAAGCTGAAGACTCAGACGAGTCACAGGGACGTTAGGAAGTATTTCTTCAGTCATAGAGTTGTCAGCAAGTGGAATAGCCTAGCAAGTGAAGTAGTGGAGGCAGGAACCATACATAGTTTTAAGAAGAGGTATGACAAAGCTCAGGAAGCAGAGAGAGAGAGGATCCAGTAGCGATCAGTGAAGAGGCGGGGCCAGGAGCTGAGTCTCGACCCCTGCAACCACAATTAGGTGAGTACAATTAGGTGAGTACACACACACACACACACACACACACACACACACACACACACACACACACACACACACACACACACACACACACACACACACACACACACACACACACACACACACACACACACACACACACACACACAAACACCCACACACACACACACACACACACACACACACACACACACACACACACACACACACACACACACACACACACACACACACACACACACACACACACACACACACACACACACACACACACACACACACACACACACACACACACACACACACAAACAAACACACAAACACACACACACACACACACACACACACACACACACACACACACACACACACACACACACACACACACACACACACACACATACACACACACACACACACACACACACACACACACACACACACACACACACACACACACACACAAAATGAAAGGAGGCTGAGGAGAGGTTTGTACCCAAGGGTAACAGGAGTAATGAAAAAGCCAGGATGAGCCCATGGTTTACCCAAAGGTGCAGGGAGGCAAAAACCAAGTGTGCTAGGGAATGGAAGAAATATAGAAGGCAAAGGACCCAGGAGAATAAGGAGAACAGTCGTAGAGCCAGAAACGAATATGCACAGATAAGAAGGGAGGCCCAAAGACAATATGAAAATGACATAGCAGCGAAAGCCAAATCTGACCCGAAACTGTTGTACAGCCACATCAGGAGGAAAACAACAGTCAAGGACCAGGTAATCAGGCTAAGGAAGGAAGGAGGAGAGACAACAAGAAATGACCGTGAAGTATGTGAAGAACTCAACAAGAGATTCAAAGAAGTGTTCACAGAGGAGACAGAAGGGACTCCAGAAAGACGGAGAGGTGGGGCACACCACCAAGTGCTGGACACAGTGCACACAACCGAGGAAGAAGTGAAGAGGCTTCTGAGTGAGCTAGATACCTCAAAGGCAATGGGGCCAGATAACATCTCCCCATGGGTATTGAGAGAGGGAGCAGAGGCGCTATGTGTACCCCTAACAACAATATTCAATACATCTATCGAAACAGGGAGATTGCCTGAGGCATGGAAGACAGCAAATGTAGTCCCAATCTTTAAAAAAGGAGACAGACATGAAGCATTAAACTACAGACCAGTGTCACTGACATGTATAGTATGCAAAATCATGGAGAAGATTATCAGGAGAAGAGTGGTGGAACACCTAGAAAGGAATGATCTCATCAACAGCAGCCAACATGGTTTCAGGGACGGGAAATCCTGTGTCACAAACCTACTGGAGTTCTATGACATGGTGACAGCAGTAAGACAAGAGAGAGAGGGGTGGGTGGATTGCATTTTCTTGGACTGCAAGAAGGCGTTTGACACAGTTCCACACAAGAGATTGGTGCAAAAACTGGAGGACCAAGCAGGGATAACAGGGAAGGCACTACAATGGATCAGGGAATACTTGTCAGGAAGACAGCAGCGAGTCATGGTACGTGGCGAGGTGTCAGAGTGGGCACCTGTGACCAGCGGGGTCCCGCAGGGGTCAGTCCTAGGACCAGTGCTGTTTCTGGTATTTGTGAACGACATGACGGAAGGAATAGACTCTGAGGTGTCCCTGTTTGCAGATGACGTGAAGTTGATGAGAAGAATTCACTCGATCGAAGACCAGGCAGAACTACAAAGGGATCTGGACAGGCTGCAGACCTGGTCCAGCAATTGGCTCCTGGAGTTCAATCCCACCAAGTGCAAAGTCATGAAGATTGGGGAAGGGCAAAGAAGGCCGCAGACGGAGTACAGTCTAGGGGGTCAGAGACTACAAACCTCACTCAAGGAAAAAGATCTTGGGGTGAGTATAACACCAGGCACATCTCCTGAAGCGCACATCAACCAAATAACTGCTGCAGCATATGGGCGCCTAGCAAACCTCAGAACAGCATTCCGACATCTTAATAAGGAATCATTCAGGACCCTGTACACCGTGTACGTTAGGCCCATATTGGAGTATGCGGCACCAGTTTGGAACCCACACCTAGCCAAGCACGTAAAGAAACTAGAGAAAGTGCAAAGGTTTGCAACAAGACTAGTCCCAGAGCTAAGAGGTATGTCCTACGAGGAGAGGTTAAGGGAAATCAACCTGACGACACTGGAGGACAGGAGAGATAGGGGGGACATGATAACGACATACAAAATACTGAGAGGAATTGACAAGGTGGACAAAGACAGGATGTTCCAGAGATTGGACACAGTAACAAGGGGACACAGTTGGAAGCTGAAGACACAGATGAATCACAGGGATGTTAGGAAGTATTTCTTCAGCCACAGAGTAGTCAGTAAGTGGAATAGTTTGGGAAGCGATGTAGTGGAGGCAGGATCCATACATAGCTTTAAGCAGAGGTATGATAAAGCTCACGGCTCAGGGAGAGTGACCTAGTAGCGATCAGTGAAGAGGCGGGGCCAGGAGCTCGGACTCGACCCCCGCAACCTCAACTAGGTGAGTACAACTAGGTGAGTACACACACACACACACACACACACACACACACACACACACACACACACACACACACACACACACACACACACACACACACACACACACACACACACACACACACACACACACACACACACACACACACACACACACACACACACACCTAGTCAAGCACGTCAAGAAATTAGAGAAAGTGCAAAGGTTTGCAACAAGACTAGTCCCAGAGCTACGGGGATTGTCCTATGAAGAAAGGTTGAGGGAAATCGGCCTGACGACACTGGAGGCCAGGAGGGTCAGGGGAGACATGATAACGACATATAAAATACTGCGCGGAATAGACGAGGTGGACAAAGACGGGATGTTCCAGAGATGGGACACAGACACAAGAGGTCACAATTGGAAGTTGAAGACTCAGATGAATCAAAGGGATGTTAGGAAGTATTTCTTCAGTCATAGAGTAGTCAGGCCATGGAATAGCCTAGAAAGTGATGTGGTGGAGGCAGGAACCATACATAGTTTTAAGGCGAGGTATGATAGAGCTCATGGGGCAGGGAGAGAGAGGACCTAGTAGCAATCAGCGAAGAGGCGGGGCCAGGAGCTGTGACTCGACCCCTGCAACCACAAATAGGTGAGTACAAATAGGTGAGTACACACACACACACACACACACACACACACACACACACACACACACTTTTATGTTAAAAGCGTGACACTAAATTTCCTCCTGGACCAGTGATTATAGCGCATGTGTCATTCAGTTGAGTAAGAATAAACATATCTGTCTAGACGCCGCTGTTTTTACACAACTTCTGCTCTGATACACACAGCAAGTGACACCCTTAAGGCTAAAGCTATTGTTTTTCTTAATAATAATAATAATAATATGGTCCTCAAGCGTGAATTGACTATCAAGAAAGCAGAATTCACTTCTTATATCAGTGGGTATATAAATATATATTTTCTGGCTTAAAATTAAGGATAAAAATTACAATACCGAGGCTGGAGCAAATCATATCTAATCTACTTCTTTACAGGAAACTTTGCACACTATTTAGGTCCATTCTGGACCATAATCAAGTCATTCTCGAGTTTACAATGGTTTAGGACGGATGGAGACTTCCTGTAAAAGTTGACAGACAGAAAAGTGTTTGACTGCATTCTGTCAACTATTTTTCGCTGAGTGATGACATTTAATGGGACTGTGTTCTATAAAACTATTGGAAAGGTTTGTGTATTGGCTTCAGCGTCAGTGCGTATGAAGGAAATAATTAATGAACGGTTGGTCTGTTCCGTGACTCCAGGATGCAAAATTTCATCACCCAGTCTCTTCAATACTCGTTTATCTTAATTCCTTTAATCTTTCAACAGGCATAATAGACCAGCGAAAAATAGACAGAGGGTGGGTATTCAGTATGCTTACTAGCCTATTAATCATCTATACATAAATAACCCACACATAAGAGGAGCTTATGACGACGTTTCGGTCCGACTTAGAACATTTACAAACTTACATTGTGTGACTTTGTAAATGGTCCAAGTCGGACCGAAACGCCGTTGTAAGCTTCTCTCTCATATGTGCAGGTTATTTATGTATTGCTCCAGTCACGGTATTGTATCTTCATATTCTTTATTAATCACCTATTTGCCAGCACCCTTCATTTGGGTGTCATGATGCCGGAAAAGAACTCTTGATTCTGGGGAGAGCCTCAAACCTGATAGCATTCCATTCGTCAGGTGTTGTATGACCCGCACTGATTTACCTCTTCTGTTTGAATATAATGTTACAAATAATATTTACTAGCATAAGTAAACATTACTAAAGATTTGTTAATTTCAGAGAGAGAAACAAGTGGACAAAGATAATACAGAGGACAGGAAGAGTACTTTACACATGGGCCTCAACCGGAGGTCCTCTTCGGTGGGAAGTGACAGGACCTTGTTGAAGGGACCGAGGTAGATGAACCTCCGGGTCCTTTACCAGAAAAGATTCGTAAAAAATCGAATAACAAAAAATTTCAGAAACATTTTAAGTATCTCAAAATAAAAAATAAAAAAAACTATCATATATAAACAAATAATTTCAATTGTACAAGCCCATGAAATATTTTTATTAGGCCTTTAATAAGGCTCTTTGAAGGCCTCAAGACACCGCGGCTCGGTCTCAAACCAGGGCTCCTGAACAGAAAACTCACAGGAAAGTAGATGCACTGAATGTAAGTAGATGTTCTTAAGATTTTCCTGTCAACTTACACGCTAACGAGACGGAAAGGAAAGACCAGCAATCCTGCCAAAGTGCAAAACATTTATCAGCCTTCCTTTCCACACGGTGGTAACTCCCTCGATAGTGAAGAGCTCTTGATTATAAGGGTTGTGGCTACCCTCCCGCTATTCGGAGCATTTGTAATTAACCAGTTCCATTAGGCGCTGAATGACTACAGAATGGTTTCTAACATCTGGGTGTCTTATGTGCTGCTGCAGCATTTTGTCTACCGCACACAGGATTGATATGGGATGACTACAGCTCTCGGTATGAGCAAGTGACTATCTCTCGCGGAATAGGCATGAAGTGACTATTTCTCACAGGATAGGTAAAAAGTGACTATTTCTCGCAGGATATGTATGGGGTGTAAAATAAGTGACAAAATTCTGTTTAAACCCTATTGATAGATAACAAAGGCGAGACATAAAGTAAAATAAAAATAATCAAGAACCCATAATAATCAACCCTCGTCACACAACCATAGTAAACAACCCTCGTCACACAACCATGATAATCAACCCTCGTCACACAACCATAAACAATCAGTGCCACTGAAACAGGATAAGCCAATCCCGTAGAGTTTTGGCACTGAAATTTCCAGCATCTTTTAACTTGGCTGTTGAAAAATGGATGTCCTCCAGCCAGGCTGTGAATGATTGTCGTGCCTCTGAACGGTACGTCGTTCTGCCATCATTTGTCTAGGCTCAGAACGCTCGCTTGACGTCTGATGTGCACTCTCCCTCCCACCCTCTGAACTCTGCGCTGCCTCCTGCGAGGCAACCATTAACATTTACCGTGTTGCCATTGTTTATCTGGCCACTCACCTGCTGGAAAATCTATAACTGCAGTTATTGTCGAGTAGAATTTGTGTGTGTATGTTTATGTATGGTGTCCTGGATTTTAAGTTATTTATGCGTATCTCTCCTGGCCTTGTATACAAATAAATTCCCAGAAAAACATTGTATAGTCTCTCTCTCTCTCTCTCTCTCTCTCTCTCTCTCTCTCTCTCTCTCTCTCTCTCTCTCTCTTTCTCTCGACTGACACTCACACCAACCAACCACATAAAGAAGCTCCAGAAAGTTCAGAACTTTGCCACCAGACTGGTCCCACAGCTTGGAGACAAGAGCAACGGGGAAGGGTTGAACGGGTTGAACCTCAAGTCACCGAGAAAGTGAAGTGTTAGGGAAGACATGATCACAACGTATACAATACTTCATTACCAGGTTAACATGGAAAAATTGTTTGACATGGGATTAACCAGAACTGGAGAAAATAGATGGGCGATTAAAACGCAGATAAGCAACAGGGACATTACGAATAATTTTTACACTATAATCAATAGACTGAATTGGGTACAGAGGTTATGGGAGCAAATTGTAAACATAGATTAAAAATGGGAGCGAGAAGGGGAAGCAAAATTCTTTGATTTAAAAAATGACATCATCTATGAACAAGCATTTAATGAGATAACTAAAACGAGGGAAATAAATAAGTCATATATACTAGCTCTATTATTTAATAGGATATAATAGGCCATATAAACTAACTCAGGCACTTACTAGTTTATTATTCGTCATATATACCTGGCTGCTGCCTTTTCTTGGATATATTAGTCCCAATATACAGCTTCTTATACTTACTAGGAAAACTCAAATATTACAACAGCGTATTTCAATCCAATGGAAAAAAATGATCATGTGGTTCTTAAAATATTGGATGCAGCAAAATATGATTTAAATCATAAAAAAAATGAAATTACAAAATGAGAAATTATGTAGACCTTCCCCCCCCCCCTTCAAAAAAAAGTCTTCAGAGAGGCAAAACGAACACAAATACTGAATGAAAATTAAATATACAAAATAAATGAAAGTTTTAATACTGCATATAAAAACAATAGTATTTACAAAAAAAAAAAGTTAAAACATGATATAATTAAAAACAACCGGGTTTAAATCAACATAGATTGCTATTCAGTATGCAAACTTGTATGAAAATCATGGTTTTTTTTATGTTTGTCATTATCGCGACCTGTAAACTTTACGATGCTCTTTATTTTTTGTAAAGAGAACTGTGAATAAAAGAGGGAAAAAATGGAATAGAGCTTATTTTAAATTTTTTTAAAATTTTAGGGTGACGAGAAAATGAATGAGTCGGGAGAGGAAATGTATGTAACATTGAAATACGATTTTTTTCCGGAAGAAACTTCAGTGAGGAAGTTTTATATATGGTGAAAGACATTTAATAAAGCAGTGAGACCAGATGGAGTATCACCTTGGGTTTTCAAGGGATTAACTGAGGACACCACGAAGCATCACGATCATTGGCGGCTCTAGATTTTTGGGGGCCCTGAAGGTTGAACTGTTATGAGGAGGCCCTTTCCCAACCCCTTCTTACACAGAAGACCCAAAAATTTTAAGCAATGTGGACTAAAGCCGCTTCTGGGGCCCCTCCGAGATTAGGGGCCCCTCCGAGATTAGGGGCCCCAGAAGCTTAAGCTTCATTAGTTTCATTGTAGATCCGCCCCTGGTCACGAGCATGACTTTCCTACTGTAGCAACACACACACACACACACACACACACACACACACACACACACACACACACACAGGGAAGTAAGTTACTGGGTGGAGGTAAAAGCAATTTTTAGGCGAATGCAAAATATATCTCAGAGGGGAAATTGATGATGAAATTGTTTTTATCGTGTTTGTCGCATGGAGGACCCTCTCTCTCTCTCTCTCTCTCTCTCTCTCTCTCTCTCTCTCTCTCTCTCTCTCTCTCTCTCTCTCTCTCTCTCTCTCTCTCTCTCTCTCTCTCTCTCTCTCTCTCTCTCTCTCTCTCTCTCCCTCCTCGTTCCCTCTGTACTCCCTTCACTTCTTCCCTCTCTCAATTATCTTCTCCCCTCCTCTCAGTTCTCTTCTCCTCACCTATTCTCTCTCCTCATCTCTCACTCTCCTAGTTCTCTCTTCCTTCAGTTCACACCCAGCACTATGCGTCCAGCGGAAGCAGTAAGGAAGGAGGGAGGTGAGGCAAAACGGTAGTGAAGTGGAAGGGAGAATGCTTTTGTCACAACAAAAACATTCATTCCTCAGCTTCTATAGAGCCGACCAAAATTTCTTCACCCTCGATTCTCTTTCAAATTTTCCACTTTAGAGTCGATTATCTATTTTAAAAAAATCATGCGTTTTAGGTGTCTCACGGAGAAAGAAAATAGGTTAACTGCCTGGCGGAACGACTGCTAATGTTTACCAATTTTCCGAGATGCGTAGATTCAAGACGAACGATAAACAACAGCGTTGGTAAATATATATATACATAGGAAAAGAGACTTTTCATCCCATGACGCACCCGCGTGCTGCTAACCTGGCCATCACGATACACGGTCAAAACATACACACACATTATCCTAATTTCTCCCGCATTGACGAAGCCCAGGAAACTGCGCAGGACACGCGAGTCGCACCGCCTGGGGTATGGGGCGTCAGAAGCGCGGCACGTCAGATACACGTGACGTCCGAAACGCCAAAAATATGAAACACCAAAAGAATTAGACGCCAGCAGAATGGGTCGCCGGTACATTGGGTCACCAGTAGAATGTGGCGTCAGTAGGTTGGATCACCAGTAGAATGGGCCGCGACTGGAATGTAACGCTAGTAGAATGGGTCGCCAGTAAAATGAAACGCCGGTAGAATGGGTCGCCAGTAGAATGAAACGCCAGTAGAATGGGTCGCCAGTAGAATGGATGGCCAGTAGAATGAAACGCCTGTAGAATGGGTCGCCAGTAGAATGCAGCGCCAAAATAATGGAAAGCTAAAAGAATGGAGCACCAAAAGAATGGAACACCAAAATCTCCCAACGAGCAACATTATGCACTGTCAGGAGAGAGGACTACCGGGAGCACACTTTACCAGCAACACACAATACCAAGGCTATTCGTGCTTAGAAGTATGAGCCCCAAAGATCATGGTATTTTTAAACACTGAACACCAGCACAGAGTGGGAGAAACACGGAGCTCCGAGCACCGGGGCTGCCAGAATCATGGCAGGAAGTAAAAGAAAATGACCAACCGATAGAAGCAAAACTTTTTAGAAGACTCGGTTGGGCAGAGCCAATAAACCCTGGATGTCCCAGGATGTCAACAAATGCTCTTCGGAATATTCAGGAATACGACCCTTTAGGAGCAGAAAGCCGAAAAAAAGGCTTTTCGGGGCTTTAGCGACACGATGAGATCTTAGGGAGCAGGGAACGCCCCGAGACTAGTTGTGGGTGTTTTCAGCTCCGTATGTCTTTTAGGAAGACGTGGGACAACCCGGGCCCCTCCACTAACTTAGTATTAACTCCTCAATAAAGAAAGCGAATGTGTTTGTGTCGCGCTGGGCGGCGGGGAGGTCCCCAAGGACCACTTGGGGGACTCCCAAGGACCACACGAGGGGGCCGGAGGACCCCTATATAAGCCAGAAATGCTGCCTCACCGTCTTGATGCGTTATGGACGAGGCGCCGCTGTCTCTATAGGGGTGGTTGGGTGTCCGTTTGTCGGCGAGCCCCTCGTCTATAGCTGTTTCGGATCTTTTCATGTCTAGGTGTCCCTTTTTTTCCTCGCGTCTAAGGTCTCCGTGTATCGCCATGTTGGGGTATGACCGTGTATCTGGGGAAGGGGGTCGTCTTGTATCTCAATGTGAGGTTGTGTCCGTTTTTCAATGTGGGATTGTGTCCATGTGTCTGTGGTCTCCATGTGTCGCAGTGTTGGGATATGTCCATGTGTTTAAGTCTCTACATTACGATGGATTTTTAAATATCTTTCTTTCACGTCACTCCAATTTCGATGGCTTTTAACGTGACTGACCCCAGTTTTCTAGGTTCTGCTGTGCTCTCTCCAGAATTCACTTGCCTGAGTCTTCTGCTGCCTTAGATCTCCATTCATAGGTGCTTCCCTCTACAAGGTGCTTCCCTCTCAAGTGTTTGTTTAAAATCCCGATCATGGCTGCAGAGCTCTCCAAGGATTGATTATTACGTAATTTCCACAATTTCCACAAAATATTCACCTGCCACTTCTTACACAGTACGATCACCAGCCCTAACGCAAAGGCTACATCCCCTCTCCAGGATTCGATCCAGCATCACCAGCCCAGCTCTGAGAACAGGACACTGTACACATCTCTTTATCCACTGAACCAACAATTCTCAAACACCAGGCGCCCATTGGAACTGAGCGTGTTTTCCCTGATGCAGAATCGAATCCTGGCTAGCCGCAGTTCTGGTAATGATTCAGAATTATTTGTTTTGTGATTTCATTAATATATAGACTGCTCGTGAAGGCTGGTACCCAAATAGGATGAGGTTGAGATCAGTCTCCGAGGCTCCACGACCACGTATGTTCTCGCATAAGGGAAAACACGCTCAGTTCCACTGGGTGCCTAGTGTTTGAGAATTGTTGGTCCAGTGGATAGAGGTTTTGTGTGCGAGAGGCTTGGACTTCCAACAAGTATGTGTGAGCGTGTTAGGAGTGGAGACAAATGGTTTTTAGGATTTGACTTGCTGTTGGAGTGTGAGCAGAGAAACATTTATGAAAAGATTCAGAGAAACCAGTTAGCCAGACTTGAGTCCCGGAGGCGAGAAATACATTGCCTGTGTTCTGATGGAAGGGCTGTTGACATGTTGCAGTTTTTTAACTGCAGTGTAGGTACGCCTCTGGCAAGACAGTGATGGAGTGAATGATGATGAAACTGTTTCTTCTTTTTGGGGTCACCCTTCCTCGATGGGAAACACACACACACACATACACATACAAGCATACATACATACATACATATACATACATATATATATATATATATATATATATATATATATATATATATATATATATATATATATATATATATATATATATATATATATATATATATATGTATATATATATATATATATATATATATATATATATATATATATATATATATATATATATATATATATATATATATATATATATATATATATATATATATATATATATATATCAAACTCCACTTCATTCATACCACAAACAAATACATGAAAGAAAAATATCAGTGAGTGCTCGAGTATATTTTCAAACGCAATCGATGTGGGATGTTCATACGCTATTGGCCATAAAAACAATGTTATTTGTGAGCTTTGTGGGATTAATACAAATGGGCGATGTTTTTATTGCTCTCGTTTTAGCATTTTATTTCATTTCATTTGGGGTCTTTAATATATATATATTTTTTTTATTCAATCGCTGTTTTTTGGGTTAATGTTTTATTATTTGCTCTGAAATCTTTATTGCTGTGTATTATATCCTTTATTGCAAGTAGAGGGGGGGGGGATTTATCGTCCTGTTTTGACTGCATTTGCAGAGACAGTAATTAAAATTATACTAATAATAATAATTATTATTAGTAACAAAGCATCGATTCTGTCATGAACCTTAATGAGAAATAAATATTGATGATGAATGACGGTTGTGATGAGTATTAGTTAAAATTATTGTGATAAATATCATAATAAGTAATATTCTATATACCCCGAGATGTTAATCATGTTTTCCAGGAAAGACGTACCACAGATGTGCATAACAACTGGCAGTTAACGTGGACTGGACATCGGACACGTGGCTTTATCTCAGAGTCTAAAGACACGTAATGCAGGAAAACAAAGGTTTGATTTCAGACGTTTCGTTCAGGACGGAGCTTTATCAAGACTTGGTAAGGCTCCGTTGTGTGCGAAATGTTTTATAATAATTTTTCCATTAGTGGACTTAGGATCGAGCCTTCACGTCTCATTGCATTGATTAACCCCACACGGGTGCATCTCACACCAAACAGAACTCAACAATGTGCATTGTATCTGTTCATATGTTGTAATGACACGATTGCAAACAAGCCACGGTACGAGTGGGGATTGAACTCGCGGCAAGTGAGTTATAAAACTCTAAAGCCAGCGCGTACCCTCCTTCCCTTACCTCTCCACATATCCTTAAGTGGCCCAGTTTCAGACCAGGTTTGTTACTTCCCCTTGGCCTTCAATAACCCTCCAGACAATGCATACCTTCCTACTCCTCCTACTCCTCCTCCCATTAACCCCTTAGATGGCTTGGTCTCAGACCGGGTTTCTTACTCCCCCCTCCCCTTAATAATCCTCCAGACAATGCATCCAGTTGCTTCCACTCCAGACCGGACCGATAATTCATCTTTCCGGCCTCAATATTTAGGTCTCAAATATTTACTCGATTCAAAATTTCATGAACTCTCTAGTTGGAATTCAATTCCCCTTCTTATGACTTGAGTTCCGTGTAGTAATCTACTCAACTTCCTGAAAAAGTCACTCTTCTTCGAGTGAAATTGATTTTACATTCTGTTGCAGTGTTGAATATAATACTAATATAATACTTAGAAAATATGAGAAGGAGAAGAAAACGAAGTTGATGAAGATTATATATAGATAGATATATATAGATATATATATGTATGTATATATGTATGTATATATGTATGTATATATATATATATATATATATATATATATATATATATATATATATATATATATATATATATATATATATATATATATATATATATATATATATATATATATATGTATGTATATATATATATATATATATATATATATCCTAGGTAGTAGGTTGGTAGACAGCACCCACCCAAGGAGGATTGCTGGTGTCTTTTTTCTGTGTCAGAAACATGCCAGGTTTCAGGTACGTCTTGCTACTTCTACTTTCACTTAGGTCACACTACACATGCATGTGCAAGCATGTATATACGCATGCTCCTCTGGATTTTCTTCTATATTCTTATTAGTTTTTGTTCTTGTTTATTTCCTCTTATCTCCATGGGGAAGTGGAAAAGAATTCTTCCTCCGTGAGCCATGCGTGTTGTAAGAGGTGACTAAAATGCCGGGAGCAAGTACTAGTAACCCCTTCTCCTGTATATATTAATAAATTTAAAAGGAGAAACTTTCGTTTTCTCCTTTTGGGGCACCCCGCCTCGGTGGGATACAGCCGGTGCGTTGAAAGAAGATACACACACACACACACACACACACATACACACACACACACACACACACACACACACACACACACACACACACACACACACACACACACACACACACACACACACACACACAAACGACATACAAACAGATGGAATATTAACAAACATTTAATCTTATGCTTCCTGGTGACATGATTCACTGTTGTTTCTAATGTCTCAGCCTGGCTGACATGCAATTATTGCAGCTTCAAGGCTTTCCAGGTGACTCAACGACACACACACTTATGTATTACATAATTATATATATTACAAAGATATACATGTATACACACATACACACACATGATGAGTAATACCAACTAACCATGGAAGCCTCCTTTCACGTCCTCCACAAAGCACCAAGAAAGACCTTTCCATATTTTTTGTCCTTCCGTTGCCAAGAATGTAGTTTAAAGCCTCTAAAATAAAATAAATACGCCATTTTACGGGCCTCTGGCAGTCAGGGTCAGGTTCCACTGAGCTAGCGTTCCTTGGGCCGACATTAACGGTAAGTGACGCTGTGTGCTATCAGACAGTGGCCCATTGATCCCACAATGGCGTAGAGGTACTGTCACTAGATCACTACCACCATGATTTTGGGAGTCACGGCTGCCATGTTCTTCGGGTATGTTGTTGAGAGATAGTGCCACTCATACTCTAAGGTCATTCCCACCATACATTTATGAATATTTCCATCAGACGTTAAGGTAATCGCTATCAGACTTTGGGAATATTCCAACCATACCCAGAGGACATGCCCACCTTTCTCTGTCGACATTTCCACAATACTTCGGAATTACTACACTGAGAAAACTGCGGCACCAGAGACCAAAACAGTGTTCCTCCTTCCCTCGATGCAGTTTCTGCAATAACATATATTTTAGCGGATATTCCAGCAGCAAATCCCGTAAGTAATAACCCTCGACGATCTATTTCACACGAGGGACAATCTATTTCGCTCTCAGCTGTGTTTATGTCTACCTCTTAAAAATGGAACACATAATTCGCATTGGTAGTCTTGCGGGGGACTCTGTACTCGTAAGATAAAGCAATTAGGCAATGCAAATCCCTCTTTTTTTCAACTGTGTTGAGGATGGGAAGGGAAAATTACCGACATATTTTATCCGATGCTGATCTAGCCATTATTTTGGTCATTTCTGCAATGTTTTGGGCTTAGTATCCTAAATTTTTAGATACTGTGCTCTGGGTCAACTTAAGAAAAAGAGACTGCTTATTTACGTAGTTATGGTTACGGGGTTCGAGTCTCGACTCCTGCCATGTGGCCCCTGTTCAACCTTTTATGAAAACTGTGCGTAATGCTCAGTAATAACCTACATGGAGACAGACACTCAGAAGATTAACTGGTCTGTATATTTCGATCCCCTTCTGAGATCCTCATATGCTGAAAAGGATCCCAGAAGGAGGGTCGAAGTATACAGACCAACTAATCTTCTAAGTTTCTGTCTCCATGTAGGTTATTGCTGATCATCATGCACAGTTTTCATAAACGGTTCGACAGAGGCCACATGAGAGGAGTCGAGACTCGAACCCCGTAACCATAACCATCTTTTTCTTATGTTGACCCAAAGCACAGCATCTAAAAATTCAGGACACTAAGCCCATAACACTGCCAAGTGTTCATTACACTTCACTTTAGTTATCCACTGTAAACAATATTTACTTTCGCCATTCCCTTTTCAAGGTCATTTCACTTCCTGACTATCTTGACACTGAAGAATTACTTCAAAAACATACCTGTGACTCGTGAATGTCTTTAATTACTATCCAGTTGTGTTCCTTGTCCCTGATTCCCGTCTTTCAGAGTCTGTCTGCCCTGTTAAGTCTTGTATGTATTATGTCTCCCTAGGACCTTCTATTCTCTAAGCAGATCTTCTTGAGGAGCAGCTCTCATTGTGAATGTCTGAACACTCTCTAACTTCTTGACATTCTTAATCACGTGTAAGCTCCAGGTTGATATTCTGTGCTCTAAGAGTGGTCCGTCATGTGTCATAAAAAAGAGTTATGGTTCTTTATGGTTTCTGAACATCATTCTCAGCTTGTAAACTGAAGCAGCAAATTCAGTACTTATTATATATGATTTTGTAAAAATTTATATGAGAGAGAGAGAGTTGTGATGAATGGTTTGAAAAACCGACAAGTTGAAGATTAAGACACTTATGCAGCACATGGGAATCTTTATTCAGGAAACGTTTCGCCACACAGTGGCTTCATCAGTCCAATACAAAGAGGAAGGCGTAAGGAGAGGAGGAGTATGAGGTAATCAGTCCCTCAGCCTGGAGTCGATGTGTTCAGTCCATCAATCTTGTAGAATGTACAGCATAGGCAAGCAAAGCAATCATAGTCCGATCACAGTCCGATCATACAGTTGCTTTACACCGCAAGAAGCCTCTCTTCGACCCTGTCGGGGTGTAGAATTTATATTCTACAAACGTGATATCCTTTTCACAATGCTGTCGAATCGTGTGAAAATCAAGCCTGTGAATGGTGCAATAAATGACTCCTCGAAGTTAGCTTTAGCTACCGTCGTTAGGACCTGCCTGCAGGTCAAATTTACTGCAATCCACTCTCTGAAAGACTCCTTCATTGTCGTCTGCACAGATGACACGGAAGCACTAAAACTAATGGACGACTCTTCAATCAGGACCCTACAAACACAACAATTCACTCTATCCCCGTCTCCATTCTTGAAGTCGAAACGTTCGGTCTTTGTGAAAAGACTTGACAATATCGTCACCTCTCTCTCTACTGAAGCACTGAAGACATCTATTGAGGAACAAAACACGTGGGCCTCGGTAGACAGCATCTCAAAGATCCCCAACGCCACATCAATGCTAAAGATTACATTCTCAGACATCTCCATGGCTGCCCAAGCTCTCTCTGACGGTCTGGCCATCTCATATTACCACATTCACCCAAGTCATATAGAACAAGAACGTTTCACATACATCTCCCACTGCTGGACCTGCTACTCCTATAATCACACCACCAAGGACTGCCCCATCAAGAATAAGAAGTTTTGTTCAAAATGTGGGAATGATGGACACGATTTCAGATCCTGCACCATTACTACAACACCAACATGTCTTAACTGCAAGGGTAATCATCATACCCTTGCAGCAAAGTGCCCACTCAGGAAAGAAATCATATTGAAGAAAATTAAAGTTCTGAAGAAAACCTCCAATTCACCGTCATACGCTGCAATAACCAAACCACAAACCGACGCCATCAAGACTCTACACGCTAATCTACAGGCACCATCGCCCAGCAACTCCCTCTCTCCACTCCCCGACTGTGCTCCTTCCAAGGTGCTGTACTGCATGGTATATGCACACCTTGCAAACGCAGCAAGCCCCGGCACTTTCAACACCACTATTAACGAACTATTCCGTCTGAACAACATGCCTGCCTTCAATTTTCCGGAATCCACACCTTCAGAAGACATCCTTAAGATCCTTCCCAACGTCCTGAACTTTACTGCACCTACAGACCTGTCTCCTGCCCAAGCAACTGCTTCTGTAACTTCTATAACCACTTCCACCGCTGACAACGTTGATCAAGTTGCCTCAACCACCGCCTCCCACCTCTCTCAGCCTGCTGTTACACAACCATTACACCTCACAGCTGCTCCTGTCGACCCTCAGTCACCGGCTACCACCATTGTAGATTCTCCCAATGAATCCACTCCAGAAGAGGAATATAACGACGACTCCAGTAAACCCTCATGGGAAAACCTTACCTTTTACACTTCTCCTTCAAATACTGACACCATGACCTGTACTGAACTCTACAAAAGCCTCGGTGCTGGAACAGTCAAGTATGCATGTGAATCACCGCTTCACTTCACACTCACCCAAGTTCTTGAGTTCATCAAGCCTCTACGTTTCACCTTCAGCAACAAGGCTAAATTATACCACCTATCTAGAAGCAGCTTCAAAAAGTTTGAAAATGGCTCCATTGCTAACCTGCCTCCTCAGTTACTCCTATAACTCCCATATGTGTTCTACACTCTGATGTGACCTAGCCTGCTGCCAGCTACTCAAGATTCAAGACTTCAACTACAACAAGTTCAATGCAACAGTCCCTGCTATTCCAGTTCTCAAGTCTGCCCCACGATCGCCTTAGCTGCTGGGTTAAGCCCTGGCTCTATTTCTCTTACTAAGAACACTCCTCTCCAGAGCTATTCTTCATCTGTCCCGTCTTCCCCGCTCATCCCATTGGGATCTTACCTAAACTTGTTTGCTTTGCTTTGCTTGCCTTCGTACTCATATTTAATTCGTACTCATAAACGTTTAATCATAGTCTTCAGTATTAGAGCACTCCTCCCGAAAACTGATTCGTAACGTACTGTCTTCAGCACTGGAAACACTATTATCTCACAGGAAATATATATTAACCTTAGTGACGTGCTCGTCGAAATAACATTACCACTACTAAATATTTCAATGGTAGAGGATTGTATGTGGAACATTTACATAGAATTATAAATGTTTAATAACAAAAAAAAGTGAGAAAAATGTATACACAGGATATGTACACTGTGAGATGTATATCCTCGTATGAGAGTTTACATTAGTCCATTGTTTAGGACCTGCAGTATTCATGACGTGTGGTGAACAGGTATCATGCAGTACCTCTGTGCTCTCTGTGGGCGTGAAGACCCCTTAACTAATAAATTACAAGGAATATCCGAAAAGAACTTAGCTCTAAGTGATCTTCATGTCAGCATAGATTTATACAAGCAAACTATACACAACGTGTAAATAATAGAAATAATGAGCTTTATGAATAGTTATTAATGATGTATTAGTTACTGTGCAAAAAAAAAAAATGTGAAAAAATAGTGAACTTGTAATCACTCGTGATTTCTCACATTATCAAGGAACTGTTCCTTGATAACGTCAAAAATAACAAAAGCGCTTGAAAGCTCACTATTTTTTCACAGTAGCTGTTTTCCATATTGTGATATCACCTGCTTACTGTGATTTTTCTGCATCCGTCGCCGTGCACATTGTATGGACGCCATCCTGAATTCGTCTTGGAGTCTCATTCTACCGTTTCATTAAAGTATAATATTCTTGTAAAAACACCTTCATATTTCACTCTCGTCTTGTTACGGATAATATTCAGTGTAATTCCACCAAAATGCTGTATGCATTTTATCATATACAGAAAAAAAAACATTATATGATTACTGTATGAAATTAACTCAAGTATATATATCGTAGGAGCTTGGAAACCATTTTTTTTTTTCATAATGTTGGACTAATACATAGAAACTCCTAGAAATGTATGTCGGGAAAGGGCGACACACAACTAACTAGACGAAGCGCTAAATCCGTCTGTGTCATTCAGTATGATTAATGATGGAGGCTCAATCATCCATATCCACTCCCCTATCCCCCCCAAAAAAAATATCGAAACACAAGTAGAGTTCGAAAATTCGATATTTTTGCTCTCTCGGTGATATTTTTTTTAAATCACGTTCAGCAGAGTATTTAAAGATATAATTTATTTTTGTTATAGTGAATTTTCTTCCTCGTCACCAACTGCAAAATTAAAAAAAAAAAATCTACATGCTTTCTAAATGGAGGCGAGAAAACGGAAGACGATATAAAGGTACCCGACAAGAAACGGATTCGACAAGAAAAGGAAAGTCGAAGAGGAAACAGTTTCCGGAAAGAAATGGATTCAACAAGAAAAAAAAAACATGAGTAGATAAGTAACAGAATTCACACGAAGCCTCATGGGAGACTCAGATATTTCGACTCTGGCCAAGTCGTAACGTTCCATCATACCTTATCATAACAGATTCGCCTTGCAGGAAGCGCTCACAAGACTTTCTTTGAAAAGTTGTGTGGCAATCAAAAACTTGGCTGTCTCCGTTGGCCGCTTATTTCACTGCAGTGGCGAAGGAATACTGACAACTTTTCATCCTGACCAACTCTTCGGTGGCCAAGAGAACGTTGTATAAATAATAATATTAATAATAATAATAATAATAATAATAATAATAATAATAATAATAATAATAATAATAATAATAATAACACACACACACAAGTACAGCCTCTATTTTAATTACATTCAAAGTTAAAAAGCGAAACCACAGATTGTATTGTATTTCGTGTAGAACTCAACCCGCGTGTGTCACTAACGCTGGGAGTAGGCGGTAGCCTGGTCCGCCGCTCTCTAAACACCCCCCTATTTCTGACCAGTCAGGCTGTTGGTGACCCAAAGCTGCAGCACAAACCAGGAAAACTTAACTAGGAATTACACACACGTAGGTTATGGGTAGTACAATGTACAATATTTTTTCATTTTTTTCACTTTTTCGTTATTTTTTGGTCCACTATGTTATTTCACGGTATAGCGAACTCCACAATGGTGGGGCTCTTCCAATCTGAGAGCCCTAATGGAATTCCGGGAGCCAGAAATGAAAGAAATAAAACTTGTTACGAGAGAAAGCAAGCAATAAAGCTAGCGAAAATAAAGAAATAGAGAATGTAGGTCTATAATGGCAAGTATAATTGATATGTAAGGAAGTGGAAGTAGAAGGGGGTGATGATAAAGTACAGGATGGGAGCTGTGAAGAAGGAAGGGGACTGGTGAAGAAGAGAGGGGGGCGGTGAAGAAGAGAGGAGGCAGTAAAGACGGGAGGAGGCGGTGAAGAAGGGGGGAGGCAGAGAAGAAGGGAGGAGGCGGCGAAGAAGGGAGGAAGCGGTGAAGTAGGGAGGAGGCGGTGAAGACGGAAGGAGGCGGTAAAGAAGGGAGGTGGCGGTGAAGAAGGGAGGAAGCGGTGAAGAAGGGAGGAGGCGGTGAAGAAGGGAGGTGGCTGTAAAGAAGGGAGGAAGCGGTGAAGAAGGGAGGAAGCGGTGAAAAAGGGAGGAAGCGGTGAAGAAACGACGAGGCGGTGATATCGCAGTTGGAGGCGGTGATGGTGCAGGGAGGTGGGTGAAGCCTGGGTACTTTCCACAGTTGAGAAGCACTTGACTTGTACTCGTTGGAACGCAGGAGGGAGAGATATATCATAATCTACACTTGGAAACTCTTGGAAGGAATGGTCCCAAATCTGCACACAGAAATCACTCCCTACGAAAGTAAAAGACTTGGCAGGCGATGCAAAATGCCCCCAATAAAAAGTAGGGGCGCCATTGGTACAGTAAGGGAAAACACCATAAGTGTCCGGGGCCCAAGACTGTTCAACAGCCTCCCATCAACCATTAGGGGAATTACCAATAAACCCCTGGCTGCCTTCAAGAGAGAGCTGGACAGATACCT
>NW_027197240.1:17500-30000 GCF_038502225.1 Cherax quadricarinatus | reverse complement strand
TTCAATACATCTATCGAAACAGGGAGATTGCCTGAGGCATGGAAGACAGCAAATGTAGTCCCAATCTTTAAAAAAGGAGACAGACATGAAGCACTAAACTACAGACCAGTGTCACTGACATGTATAGTATGCAAAATCATGGAGAAGATTATCAGGAGAAGAGTGGTGGAACACCTAGAAAGGAATGATCTCATCAACAGCAGCCAGCATGGTTTCAGGGACGGGAAATCCTGTGTCACAAACCTACTGGAGTTCTATGACATGGTGACAGCAGTAAGACAAGAGAGAGAGGGGTGGGTGGATTGCATTTTCTTGGACTGCAAGAAGGCGTTTGACACAGTTCCACACAAGAGATTGGTGCAAAAACTGGAGGACCAAGCAGGGATAACAGGGAAGGCACTACAATGGATCAGGGAATACTTGTCAGGAAGACAGCAGCGAGTCATGGTACGTGGCGAGGTGTCAGAGTGGGCACCTGTGACCAGCGGGGTCCCGCAGGGGTCAGTCCTAGGACCAGTGCTGTTTCTGGTATTTGTGAACGACATGACGGAAGGAATAGACTCTGAGGTGTCCCTGTTTGCAGATGACGTGAAGTTGATGAGAAGAATACACTCGATCGAAGACCAGGCAGAACTACAAAGGGATCTGGACAGGCTGCAGACCTGGTCCAGCAATTGGCTCCTGGAGTTCAATCCCACCAAGTGCAAAGTCATGAAGATTGGGGAAGGGCAAAGAAGGCCGCAGACGGAGTACAGTCTAGGGGGTCAGAGACTACAAACCTCACTCAAGGAAAAAGATCTTGGGGTGAGTATAACACCAGGCACATCTCCTGAAGCGCACATCAACCAAATAACTGCTGCAGCATATGGGCGCCTAGCAAACCTCAGAACAGCATTCCGACATCTTAATAAGGAATCGTTCAGGACCCTGTACACCGTATACGTTAGGCCCATATTGGAGTATGCGGCACCAGTTTGGAACCCACACCTAGCCAAGCACGTAAAGAAACTAGAGAAAGTGCAAAGGTTTGCAACAAGACTAGTCCCAGAGCTAAGAGGTATGTCCTACGAGGAGAGGTTAAGGGAAATCAACCTGACGACACTGGAGGACAGGAGAGATAGGGGGGACATGATAACGACATACAAAATACTGAGGGGAATTGACAAGGTGGACAAAGACAGGATGTTCCAGAGATTTCTCAGTAGTAGTACCAGTTCCTAGTAACCAGTTACCAGTAACCAGTGTACCAGTAGATGACTCACTACCAACTGTCTCTGCGTGAATCACTGACTGTATTCATATTGCTGCTGACCATAGCAAGATTTCAAACACCCTCACCCGTAGGCACTATGGGTCAGTCAAGATAGGGAGCAGAGAGAGGCAGGTCGGCTGTTGGTGCCTTCCCATACTTTCCGTTATATTATACGTACTACGAACCTACGTGAGTATTCTTACCCCATCCACATATCGAAAACCCACTTGACAAATGGTGGCACCGGTGTGGGCGTGGATTTAAGGGTATTTCAGACGTTAGAAGACTGTTTGTGGGTTGCCGGCAGGTCAGAGGTGAACCGTCTCAGCCACCTCCAGCTAGCTCGCTACCCTCACTCTTCTCCACCCTGTGTACTCCAGCCTGCAAGCCTGTTGCAGCCGTTTTTCAAGCTTCCTGGCTTAGTTCATGTGCTAATTGCTTCAATCTCCGAGGGGTTGACCCAGATTTTGCAATTAAGCCAGTTAATAAGCCAGACTGTGGAAGTGAACACTAGTCAGCCTGCCTCAGCCTACCATCCAGCCTGTCTCCTGTCATCCACCTGCTCCTTCATGCTGTGTGCATCGTTACACGTCTCCCAGTCAGCCATTCTCGTGGGTTAAGCCAGTCAGCCAACCCAGCTTCTAACCCAGCTGAGAGAGAGAAGTAAGCCACGCAAGTTCCTCTGAAGTATTGTTTCATATATCGCTTGTGCTTGAATGCTGCTCAGAGTGGTCTTCATCATCCCTGTGGCATTGTGATTTAGTTAAGCCACCTTGTGCGTGGTGAGAAGTGCGTGGCAGTGAGAGCGCACAGGGCCAGCTTGTCCCGCTGCCCTTCACCACACCCCCACTATTCACCTCATCTACCTGTGGCTGTTTGCACCCTTGTACCGGGTCCTAGTACTGTTTTGGCTCACATAATTGGTCAAGAGATTGTAGCTGAGCGCCAACGATAAAGCCAGTTATGTGAGTTCACCGAGAAAGCGCATTTCTTCCGACGACAGTGTGAGTGTAGGAGGCGTAATCACCCGCAGGACAACCTTCCCCTCATCACTAGTCACTCCCGTCTACTACTCCAGACTTCAGTGATAATTTTCTGTTTAGAGACATTTTCTTGCATTTAAAGACATTTGCGTGTGTGAGACATTTACAGTGAATTTCTTGTGTACTCTAAGCCTTGTGTTTTCAGTGTAGACTCAGTGTTTCTTTGACTCATTATTTTTGCAATATTTTTCAGTGTTATCGCTCATCTCATATTTTTTTTTTTTATCTGTGTTTTTTATGCTACTCTCTGTCTGTAGTAAGTATTATTGTGTAGTGTACCAGTCAGTCACTGTCACTCTGTGTGAAGTGATTCATTTTTTTTCTTGTGTTCTTTCAGCATTGTATTCTCCAGTATGTCATTGTAGTTCATGCAGTGATATTCACCCCAGTATACCAAATTATCCATTTATTTCTATGTGTACCTTTTTTTTCGTATGCCAGCAGTGTCTCACTCCCTGATTCTTTTCGCAGACTTGTGTACCATTATTTTTGCCAGCAATTTTTGTCGTATCAGTCACAGCAAGATTTTGTTGTAAGAATATACTAAAAAAAAAAAATAAGTGTTGTACTTGTAAGTGTTGTGTGCCCCGCCACTTGTAAGTGTTGTGTGCCCCGCCACTTGTAAGTGTTACCCCGCCACTTGTAAGTGTTGTGTGCCCCGCCCCAGTTTTGTTTCTTGTTTTATTTTTATTCATATTTTTCATATTTCTTTGAACAAATTCACTCTTAGTGTAATTTCAATTTCTTTTTAACGTAAAGTGTTTACTTTACTCTGAGTAAATTGTTTTGTCTAATTTACAATTAAGAGTTAAAGTGTTCAATCAGTTTTTCATATTTTTATTTTATTATTTAACCTACATTTTCCCAATGTAACTTATTGCTGCAGTGATTATTTCTATTATTTCTGCACCTTATTTTGTTGCACTTGTTCTGCAGTGAATTATTTTCTTTTACTGATATTTTTATGCATTGTTATTCTCAGTTCATTATTGTTTGAGTCTGGTTTTTCATTTTATTAATTTTCCTGATATTGTCTTTGCATTATATTTTAATTTTGTTTATGCATTCTTAGAAAATATTTAAATTTCCCAGTTATCTCTCGTTGCATACAATTTAGTGATTTTATTTTATACTTTTTACATTGATTTACAGTTTTATTAGTTAATTTCTTTATTAGCAAGAGTACAGACAGCTCATTTTGCATTTAATTCAGTCTCCAGTAATATTTTTACTTGTAAATTTCAATGTATTTTTTTTATCTTGTCCAGCAGTCCTTTACATTGAGTTGTCCTTCCTCTTGCAGTGTATCTTAGACATTTTTTTTATTACTTCTGCAGAATTAGTTGCATCTCTTTTATTTCAATTTTAGCATTTTGTATCATTTTTATTGTTCATTATTTTTGCCTTATTTGTTCTTGTGCAACTTCTTTGCCATTATGTCTCACATACCGTCAAGTGATACTTTAGTGAATGTCGACACTCAGACCTCTCAGGCTACTGCTGCTCCTGTCATCAGTCCTCACAGTTCCTTATCGACTGACAGACCGACCCAGACACTGAGACACTATAGTTTTACTCGTGATTCCCTTGATGCGTTACCTTTATTCAATGGCCATGTACATAGTCTTGAAGCATGGTTTACTGCCATTCGTTCTCGTGTTAATGCTCTAGTTGAAGGTCCTCCTTCAGAGGAAAGTCTTATCAGACTTGCGAAAGAAGCTCTTCATCGATCCCCTGCTGCTGTTCACGTTGTTGATCTCCTTGATATGCGAGACTTCAGGAATCTTACTAAGTGGTCACAATATGAGGAACTGATTCGTTCTTTCCTCGTACCAGTAAAAACAGCTGATCCATATGTCGTTCTTAGGGAACTAGTGAATGCTACACCCATGACTAATGAATCGTTGAGTGCATTTGCTGTTAGATTAGACAAACTTTTATCATCATTTATCAATGCTGTCCAGTCCTCAGCTTTTGTCCCTGACGAGGATAAACCATCCACAGCATCGTTTGCTAAAATAGCAGCTTTTGGAGCAATCAAAGAACTAATGCCGCCTGCTTCCGTGTGTGCTTATGAGGCTAATCCTCCAACTGTGACGATGGAACCACTTACAGCCCTAAATCATGTACGTTCCTTGTGCCCCCAGGGTACTTTCCCATGTATCAAAAGTAATTTCACACCTATGCCTCAGTCTGCACCACCTCTTGTTTGCGCCACAGCGACAAATCGTGGTCGTCAACCATCTCAGCGATCACCAAGGACCAGTGTACAGAGTCATTATAAACCTCGTAGTATTCATAGTACATTCAGTAACCATAGTCAGCGGACTTGTTACAACTGTGGTTTCCGTGGCCATATTGCAATTAATTGTCCTGATAGTTACCCTAAGAGGCGTCGTACTGATGATGAGTACCAGTCAGATCTTCCCTACTGTACTTATCATAGAATACATGGACATGACACATCTGAGTGCAATGCTCTCTACAACCTTCAGTACTCTAGGTCTTTCCGTGGCCGTTCCAACCGCAGAACCCGTAGAGGAAACAGACATCGTGGTTCTCAAAATAACCAGAACCAGGCTCATTCTTCCAATTCGGGGGAATTCGAGCGCCCCAGTCAAACCGTCCCATGGTGACAGTAGGTGATAATGAGTACACCATCCCCGTTCACAATTCCTTTGAAGCCTTAAGCAGTCTCGAGAATGACAATCCTGCTGATGATGTTGCTTCACATGTCTCTGACGTAGATGATTTTGGGGATGAAGTGGAACAAATCTTTGCTGATGACAATCCACCTTTTTGTTTGCACATAACTTCCAATGCAACCATAGGCCCTATAGTGCAAGCATCTGTTCATAATGCGCCCGTTCATTTGTTCATGGACTCTGGTGCGCAAGTCAATATTATCAGGTCTAGTTTGTTTAGGGATAAGCAGTTACGACATGTCCTTCTCGTAGAACCGACTCATGTGTCCTCCCTTAGTGGAGTAGCTGGTTCTCACCTGCGTGTCCGAGGTCGGACTTCCCTCACTTTTTCTATCCAAGGTAGAGACTTCACTGCTTCCTTCCTTGTTGTCGACCAGATTACTTTCCCTGGTGACCTTCTACTGGGATTTGCTTCCATGCGAGACTTACGCATTGTGCTCGACCCTTATCGATGGCATGCCCAAATTGATGACTTGATCGTACCATTTTGGGGTTACCAGCTTGGATCCGAGATCTGCCATACTGCCGCAGAGTACGACATTCGAATTAAGTCCTTACAGGCCAGTGCATTTTCCAGTAGCGTACCCAAGCGGTCAGGCACTGATGATCCTGTCACTCCTGTCTGTGTTCCTGCAACTTCAGACTTGCAAGATAGTGTCCAGTTACCTCAAGTGTCCGAGGACGCTCTGACTACCTTGAGTGCTGAGCCTATCCCTGCAATGTCTGCTAGTTCAAGTAGTAGTTTCTCCACAGGGGACGCCTTGTCGGAAAACAATTACTTGCAACTAGTAATGCCATCTCTTGTTGATGTCACATGCCGTCTGCAGAAAGACGTTTCTGTCGCAGCTAGTGCCCTCACTAGAGTGTCTGTTGTTGTTCCTAGTGTTCCAGATGGTGATAACGTCCTAGTTGACAGTGATTCCTGCAAAGTAAAAGGTCTATTTGTTGAACCATCCTTACATGTTGTAAGAGATAGTAAGATCCATTTCTTCCTAGCTAACACTTCTGGTCACAGTGTTCGTCTCAGAGCAAATACCAATCTTGTTGACCTTGTTCACTATCCTTACCCTGTTCAGGTAGAGGATGAGTTGTCACCTGACCAGTGGGTCGGTGCTATTTCTACCGGGGAGACCTCATCCACTTCACTGGATCAATCTGTTCCACCAGTTGAGGAGAAAGACTTAGCTCCCACTGACTTCCCAGATGAAGTCAAGCGTTTGTTGACTCTGTTGAACAAACGTCGTAAAGCCATTGCCTTACCAGGTGAGAAGATGGGTATAACGAACTTATTGTCCCATCGTATTCCACTTGAACCTGGTACTAGACCTATCTATATACCTGCGTACAGAATGCCTCATTCACAAGTTGCTGTCGCAGAAGAATTGATCAATCAAATGCTTGATGATGGAGTTATTGCACCTAGCAATTCACCTTGGAATGCGCCCTTGATCCTAGTACCTAAGAAGGATGGTACTTGGCGCCCAGTGATTGACTTTAGGAAGTTAAATGCGAAAACTATTCCAGATCGCTTCCCACTTCCTGTACTGGGTGATCTTTTACGTAACATCGGAGATAACAAAGTCTTTTCAACCCTGGACTTGTTACAAGGGTTTTGGCAAGTCCCTCTTCACGAGGACAGCCAAGAGCTAACTGCATTCTCCACTCCTACAGGTCATTATCACTTCCTCCGTATGGCGTTTGGATTACGATCCTCCCCTATCACGTTCTCAAGGCTCATGACTAATATCTTTAGAGGTCTCATAGGTAATGCACTTATGGTGTACTTAGATGACGTAATCGTCATGTCTAAAGACGTGGATACACACTTGAAAAGACTTGATGTAGTACTTGGTAAGCTTGAAGAAGCCAATTTAAAGATCAAACTGTCTAAATGTCAATTTTTCAGATCAGAAATTAAGTTTCTTGGTCACGTAGTCACTCCTAGAGGGGTTACGACTGACCAAAGTAAAGTAACTGCAGTACTAAATTTTCCAACTCCCAAAACTGCTGATGCCGTAAGATCCTTTGTGGGCTTAGCAGGTTTTTATAGATCTTTCATTGCCAATTTTTCTTCCATAGCTGCTCCTCTAACTGAGTTGCTTAAGAAAGATGCTCCTTTTGTTTGGACCTTCCGTCAAGAAAGAGCATTCCAAACTCTAAAAGAAAAGCTAACATCTGCTCCAATTTTGAAATTTCCAGATTTTTCTAAGCCCTTCTATCTGACAACTGATGCTAGTTCTATTGGCATAGGTGCCGTACTAGCTCAGAAGACTGATGGCAAGTACAACGCAGTTGCATTTGCTAGCCGAGTCCTTACGAAGGCTGAACGTAATTATACAGTAACTGAGCAAGAAGCTTTAGCAATAGTATGGTCTTTAAAGCACTTCCGAGACATTATTTATCAGTACTCTGTTCATGTCTTGACAGACCATGCTCCACTGATACCTTTATTCCAGAACAAACAACCTACTGGAAGGTTAGCCAGATGGACCTTGACTATCCAAGAGTTCAATCCCACCTTTGAACACTTACCTGGCAAGTCAAATGTAGTCGCAGATGCCTTATCGCGACATGTTAGTATAGTAACTGCAGACCCTCCATTTAGTGCTGAAGATGTAAAGAATGCTCAACGAACAGATCCCATGTGGTCTGGTGTGATTCGATTCCTGCTCCAGGAAGATCTTATTCTGACTGTGAAGCCACCAGCACCCATCAGTGACTTTGTCATGAACCAAGAATTACTGTATCGAACAGCCGAGTTGGGTACTCCTAGCAGAAGAGTTTACCAGTTAGTAATTCCACAGTCACTAGTGAATGTAGCCTTACAGCTAGTTCACGATGTACCAGGTGTTGCGCACCCTGGTATGGATCGTTCAGTAAAACAAGCCAGATTGAAATACTTTTGGCCTCGTATGGCAACTGATATTTCTGAGTATGTTAAGAAATGTAGTGTCTGCATGCAACATAAAGGTAATGCTAATGGTCCTAATCCAATCCAAGTGTATCCAACCACTAGCGAACCGTGGGAAAGAGTTGCGCTAGATTTGTTAACTAATTTCCAATGTTCCCTCCAGGGCAACAAACATCTATGTGTTATGGTAGACCATTTCACCAGATATTGTGAGTTAGTTCCTATTGCAGATAAGACTGCCGAGACAGTAGCTAAAGCGTTTAAAGAACGCATTATCTGCAGGCATACCACCCCTAAGTCCCTAGTAACAGATAATGGAGGTGAATTCTGTAATGAGATTCTTGAAAATTTGTGTACCTTGTACAAGATCTCTAAATCCACCATTGTTCCTCATCATCCTGCCAGCAATGGGTTAGCGGAACGTACCAATAAGAAAGTACTTGATGTCTTGAGAGCCACTATCAATCCCAACAGTGAAACTTGGGATGAAGTTATACCTGATGTGCAGTGTGCTATAAATTCTGCTTACAATGTTTCTATAGGTGACACTCCACATTATGCATTGTATGGTGTAGATAAACGTTTGCCTTATGAGTTGCTATATTCTAATCCGAAACCAAATTACAACCCTGATGATTTCATAGCAACTCGTACCAGCTTAGCTCAAAGTGTTTTTAGAAGAATCCGTGAAACACTTCATAAATCAACAGCAGAATTTACAAGAGTCGCAAACACTCGAGCAAAGCCATCCAAAATCAAAGTAGGTTCGAGAGTTATGCTGACTAACTTTAACAAAACGTCTGCAATGCCTAAGCTTGATCAAAAGTTTGTTGGTCCTTATCGAGTAGTTGAACATATCACTGGTAATAAGTATAAGGTTAGAGAAATTAGTACTGGTCAGTATAAAGAATCGCATTTAGATCATATGAAGTTAGTATGTGATGATAATGATGTTCCAACCCAGACTAATGTGACAGACTCTGACAATCCTCCTGATCCTGTACTCTCTACCTCTGATACTCAGTCAGACGATCAACCTGAATGTCGTTATTCCCTACGTACACGACAGGTATTGAGAAATCCTCAAGTATCATTTGTAACTACCAATTCAGATTTGCCTCAAATACAGCATGAGTTAGCCAGTGCAACAGAGTTTGATCCTCCCAGAGATGACACCCATTCTGCATATATCAATCTCACCCTAGCAGAGTTGGGGTTAAATGTAAATAACCTGTATAGATGAATAATTACAGTATCAACTTATCAGTATTCAAGAATTTTTTTTTTGTGTTCACGTTCTCTCCGAATTCTGAGAGTTAACAGTCTAGATTTGAGTGCACCGAATCTGCCTTTCTGTTAAACACTTCTTTCTTTGTATATATTCCTTCCTCAGAATCCGTAGATCACATGAATACAGATCGATCGATCAAATTTTTTTTTATCACTTCTATTGTGTAATCCCAACGTTGAGTTTCATTCGATGAGTTGTGCTATATTATACCTTGTATTGCATTACAGTTTTATTACAGTTTCAATTACGTAAGCTTCCATTCCAATATTCTACTTATGTATGTTATAATGTTCAATTGTTGTGTACTTTGACATTGTATAGAATCAGCCCAAGCCGTACACCTGCCGTCTCTAGTTTGTATTAGTTGTATGTCGGGACGACATACGTTAGCGTCGCCGAGCTCTCAGTAGTAGTACCAGTTCCTAGTAACCAGTTACCAGTAACCAGTGTACCAGTAGATGACTCGCTACCAACCGTCTGTGTGAATCACTGACTGTATTCATATTACTGCTGACCATAGCAGGATTTCAAACACCCCCTCACCCATAGGCACTGGGGGTCAGTCGAAGATAGGGAGCAGAGAGAGGCAGGTCGGCTGTTGGCGCTTCCCATACTTCCCGTTATATATTATACGTACTACCAGCCTACGTGAGTATTCTTACCCCATCCACGTATCGAAAACCCACATGACAAATGTAGAGTTTTGGCAATGGCTTGTGAAATAAGTTTTAAATCGAGTCGGTGGAGCTATGGGAGGGTGGGGGAGGTGGGAGGGTTCGCTGGTGGGCGGTAGGCGGGTTGGGGGGCGGTGGTGGTGGGGGGGTGGAGAATAATCACATTTTTCGGCAGCGAGTGAGGGGGTAGTACTGACATTAGTGTCGAGTTACATTGGCAAGGGAGAGGATTTATGGCCGGCCTGGTTAGGTGTCCCCTTCACAGATATAGAAAACGCGTTTATGGCTGCCTGTGTCACACAAATGATGTCTACGTCACCGACATGATGTCTGTGTCACATATATAATGTCTATGTCATCTACATGATGTCTGTGTCACATATATAATGTCTACGTTACTTATGCTAGTGGCCTTCTTTGTAATTAATATTTAATAATACGTAAACAACAAGGAAATAATCATTTTCATTTTCATTTTCATATATGATGTCTACGTTATCTAAATGATGTCTGTCACCTTCATGATGTCTACGTCGCCTTCATGAAGCCTGTCACCTTCATGATGTCTACGTCACCTTCATGAAGCCTGTCACCTTCATGATGTCCACGTCACTTTCATAATGTCTACGTCACCTTCATGAAGCCTGTCACCTTCATGATGTCTACGTCACCTTCATGAAGCCTGTCACCTTCATGATGTCTACGTCTTAATGTCTACGTCATCTTCATGATGTCTACGTCTTAATGTCTACGTCAACTTCATGATGTCTACCTCTTAATGTCTACGTCATCTTCATGATGTCTACGTCTTAATGTCTACGTCATCTTCATGATGTCTGTGTCAGTCTTCAAGATTTCTGTGTCATCTACGCGATGTCCTGAAGGGATCTTGAAGATTTCTGGGGTCCCCGCCCCCCACTACCCTGTTCCAGGCCAGGCCGCCTGGTTCACAGTATGATCAACCAGGCTGTTGGCTCTTGCTGCACGTAGATCAACAAAGGCACCACAGCCTGGTTGATCTGGAACCCAGATGAAGAACTTATCAGGTTTCTTCCTGAAGTCAGCTAGAGGTTGTTGGTATTGTCCTAATATATGAAGGTAGAGTGTTGAAAAGCCTTGGTCCTTTTACACTTAATTATCTCTTAGTGTACTCATTACATTTCTGCTTTTCATTTGGGTATTTTGCACCGTCTGCCGAGCCCCTTGCTCTAAAAGGGAGTGATTCTAATGTGCAGATTTGGGATCAATCCTCCAGAATTTTCCAGTTGTAAATTACGATGTATTTTGTCATCTATGTTCCAGAGAGTACAGTTCAAGGTACTGTACGTACTCTCTGGAACATAGATGACAAAATACACTTTAATGTACAACTGGAAAATTCTGGAGGATTGATCCCAAATCTGCACATTGGAATCACTTCCTTCTAAAGCAAGGGGCTCGGCAGACGGTGCAAAATGCCCAAATGAAAAGCAATAGTTTAAGTGATTGAATGATTGATGAAGCGTATACGAGCAGTGAAGGTTCTCTCTCTACATTCTCCAGTTCTACTGTTTTGCCTGCTTTACAAGGAGATATTCAGTGTGTAGCAATATTCCAGTCTAGAGAGCACATCTGAAAAGGAGTATCGTCATTGGCTTGCCATCTCTTATTCTAAAGGTTCTAGTTATCCAGTCTATCAATCTCCTTGGGCTTGTGATAATAAAATCTCTAGTGATCCTTGAACGTAAGATCTTCTGACATTCTCATTTCTAAATCTTTCGCATTCCACTTCCGGCCTATTGAGTGGCTTGAGTAATTGAAATATGTTCTCATTGGCTATCATATTATTTTCCGTGGCCCACGGTAAGACCTTGTCAATATCACCTGGGATGATTGACTCTCTCATGCAGATTCTACTGTAATATCGTCTATAAAGGTTGATGCAGTGTTTCGACGTATGTTTCTGCCGGATGTGTGAATGAGAGAGCGAAATTAGGCGAGCGCTGTGCCTTAAGGAATAGAGATGTTCCAGGTTGATGTCTTGTGTTAGCGATGTGACAACTCTGTCAACTTCCAGATGGTAGGTAAGACACATGGGCAACATTACACAAATAACCCGCACAAATAACCAGTCACGGCATTGTGCCTTTTTTTTTTTGTTATTCATGGGCAACAGTTAGGCAACTTTATTCTGAAATGTTTCGCCTACACAGTAGGCTTCTTCAGTCGAGTACAAAAGAAGGCAGGAGCAGTAGAGATGTGAAGACGATGTAATCAGTCCATCACCTTTGAAGTCGAAGATTTGAGGTTGTCTGTCCCTCAGCCTGGAGAAGAGTTCTGTTCCATAGTCAGAAACAATCTGAAGGAAAAAGCGACAGTGTGGAGACTTATATACTGTCGGAAGGTGATATGCAGGACGTGATACGACTGTCACCTGCATGATGCTCACATGATATCTTCGTCTGCTCCACAATGTTTACATGATGTCTGTATCAGTACTTGATATCTAAATAATGTTTAAGTCATCTATATCATATCTGTAGCATCTACTTTATGCCTGTGTCATCTATGTTACATCTTTTACACGATGTCTGTGTGGCCTAGTTGATGTCTACACGATGTCTGCGTCACCCACATAACCTGGA
>NW_027197240.1:0-15000 GCF_038502225.1 Cherax quadricarinatus | reverse complement strand
AAAAATAATAATAATAATAATAATGATAATAATAATAATAATAATAATAATAATATTTCCTTTGCCTGGTTAAACATAATGTTTTGTCCAGCTAAAAGACGTTTCGGTGAGTCCTGCACCATTAAAAAAATCGAGTGCCACTGATCACCTTGATGACGTTTCGGCTTTCCGCGCACCATGATTAAATGTCCTGTTTTTCCCGTAATAATGGCATCTAACGGGAAGCCTTGGTCAGATGACCAAAAGGTCCAAACGGCGGGTCATAATATGACTGATACCAGCGTCAGGAAACACTTGTCCTGTTTCCTGGCGAGCTTACTTAACCTAACTTAACTGGCATCTGACTGCTAAGAGAGACTCAACGTAGTCTCTCTGCAACTTTATAACTAAGTTGAGACTTCATAGCTGTCCCGTTTTAAGTTGGTAATATGTTCAGTGATGTCAATCTCTATTTCCTCATGTTTCATCAGTGGCTCTAAGCTCTAATACAGTGCCTTAGAGCTGCTGATCAAATGTTTCTGTTTCGTGGATATTTGAGCAGCATCTCTAAGCTCTATAATAGTTACTAAGAGCTGATCGCATATTTCTATGATATTTAACAACAAGAATACACACACACACACACACACACACACACACACACACACACACACACACACACACACACACACACACACACACACATACACAGGATGAGACTACAAACCTCACTCAAGGAAAAAGATCTTGGGGTGAGTATAACACCAGGCACATCTCCTGAAGCGCACATCAACCAAATAACTGCTGCAGCATATGGGCGCCTAGCAAACCTCAGAACAGCATTCCGACATTTTAATGAGGAATCGTTCAGGACCCTGTACACCGTGTACGTTAGGCCCATATTGGAGTATGCGGCACCAGTTTGGAACCCACACCTAGCCAAGCACGTAAAGAAACTAGAGAAAGTGCAAAGGTTTGCAACAAGACTAGTCCCAGAGCTAAGAGGTATGTCCTACGAGGAGAGGTTAAGGGAAATCAACCTGACGACACTGGAGGACAGGAGAGATAGGGGGGACATGATAACGACATACAAAATACTGAGAGGAATTGACAAGGTGGACAAAGACAGGATGTTCCAGAGATTGGACCCAGTAACAAGGGGACACAGTTGGAAGTTGAAGACACAGATGAATCACAGGGATGTTAGGAAGTATTTCTTCAGCCACAGAGTAGTCAGTAAGTGGAATAGTTTGGGAAGCGATGTAGTGGAGGCAGGATCCATACATAGCTTTAAGCAGAGGTATGATAAAGCTCACGGTTCAGGGATAGTGACCTAGTAGCGATCAGTGAAGAGGCGGGGCCAGGAGCTCGGACTTGACCCCCGCAACCTCAACTAGGTGAGTACAACTAGGTGAGTACACACACAAGGGTCTGCAACTTACAAACATAAACAGTGCAAAAAATCAGACATCGATATATATTCTAAAAACAAAACACCTAAAACGTGATTCAAAATCCTAATCCATCATGTATGAGAAAAAAATCAAAATTCGGATCCATCATCTTCAAGCAGAAACACCTGAACGCGCTTCAAAACCCGGCTATGATAATAAATAAATGGCCCCGAGCGTGATTCAAAATCCGGATGCAAGAGAAAAACGCAACGCCTGAGCTTACCTGGGTAGAGGTAGCACAGTGGTTATGATACCTGTGGAATGTGTTCACAGGGGTGGGCCAGGAAAAAGAGTGATACATGGGGAATGTGTCACAGGGAAGGGTCGAGCTTCCATCATGGTGCTACCACTGGCAGGTTCCCATCACGGTACCACTACCATCATGGTACCACTGCCATCATGGCGCCACTGCTGGCAGGTTCCCATCATGGTGCCACTACTGGCAAGCTTCCATCATGGTGTCAACACTGGCAGGATCCAATCATAGTGCCACTATTGGCAGGCTCCCGTCATAGTGCCAACACTGGTAGGCTCCCATCATGGTGCTACCACTGGTAGGCTCCCATCATGGTGCCAACACTAGCAAGCTCCCATCGTGGTGTCACCACTGACAAGTTCCTATCATGATGCCACCTGCAGGCTCCCATCATGATAAAACTACTGGCAGGCTTCCATCATGGTACCACCACTGGTAGGCTCCATCCTGTCATGGTACCACCATTGGCAGCTTAGTGTATGCTCCACCCGGCACTCTTAAACTCTGACATACACAATATTGCACACGGTGCTTTGGCTGATGAGTAGTTCAGCAAGGCTGTTGCTTGCACAGGAAATCCTAAATAAACTGTTAATATCGGTGCGGGATCATAATAGTAATAATGGTAATAGCTTTAATCACAATAGTATAAATCAATACTCATAAATCAGTACTTCATCTACACCAGGGTATCTCACAAAAAAATATGACATTAGTTTACAAAATAAATGCCTTCCTGTTTATCCCTTAATGTTCATCTCTATCTCTCTCTCTTTATCTCTCTCCCTCCTAACTAGTAATGCCCAGTTTGATCTTGAATTATTTTAGGGATTAAAGTGAACCTTCGGTGAATATACACTCAGTGACATACACCTTTCTGTGTATGGTAGTTGAAATTAAGCACCATAGACTACACGAATACTATTAAGACTGTTATCTGTTCACCACCAGTCAAGAATTCTTAAACTAGAACTAAAGTAAACTCTCAGCGTATATACACAGAGAGACATAAACCGTCTTGATTAAAAGAGACTGGTTGGGTAATGGGGTTTTAAGCCTATCAACTACACAAGGATCATTGAGAATGAGCGTTACATGTTCACAACCGGTCAAGGATATTTTAATCCGTACAATAGGATTAAAGTAAATTATCAGCGTAAATACACTTAGAGATACACGCCTCACGGTGTACATGATATATCGTTGATTAAAATAATATGGCAGAGGAACATAAAATAACTGACCAGTTCAATAATTCAACAGTAATAATATATCATGCACAGTCCCATCACTGGCTTTTGTTGACAAACGGATTTTTTTTTTTTTTGGTCACAGCGTCAGATAAAATATTTTTTTTTTCCATTGTGTTTTACCCTTTGACTCCCCTTCTCACCGCACCCCTCCCCTCTTACAATGAGTCACTCAATATTGCAATAATATTTTACAAACGACATATAAAAGTCAAAGTCCCCCACGAAATTTGAATTTAGAGTACTGTTTAAACTCTCCCGGGTAGTGTCCCTGGCAAATATTAATTCATTATATGGTGTGGCTGTACGTCACACTGGGTAAAAATTACAACTTAAACCACTTATCTAAGGAGATTAGCTACACGGAGAAGATCGTATGGCTTTCCTATACGTTAAACATGTCTCAGTTACTTCGTGTTGAAACCGAAAATGGGGAAAGTGCTGGTGGGAATGAAGAAGTGTTATTAATGAGACGTATTTTATATATTGACAAGATTGTTTTTTTTTTTATAGTTTCGTCTAAATGGATACTTTATTCTGCACTCCAAAGCCATCCTGGGGACGATAGTGCAAGGACTTAGGGATACACTAAAGGTTTAGGTACTAGTCCCCAAAAGCGTTAGCAGAGAACATCTATTTATATATATTTACAATCTATATTTTATATGTTACAAGGAAATTTAGGATGTTTGCTCAAAATGTTTGGTATCTTATTTTCAATAGTAAAATACCATGATATATCACATAGGTTATCATACTGTATATCTCCATATTCATCAAGAAAGTGGTCACACTGCTAATCACATAAACGTCATTCACTGTGATCATCGTCTGTGTGTCTGCCAAACTGCCAGAAGAACTTATAACGAAGAATTATCTTGGCTACTACAACACCAGTCAGACTGTTCACATTACAAGTTACTCCGTAAATGTGCCGATCTAGGCTCATGTTATCATAGCGAGTAAGGGAACCACTCGAGTTTCTAACTTTTTTCTTGAACGTTCAGCCATTATTTAGTTCTCTCCCAGTATTATTTATAATGCTTGACACAGAAATTCCAAAATTATATTCAACCTGATTTTTTAAAATTTATTTACTAGGCTTCTCCAAGGATCAAGTCGTCAGTCATTATGTGAATCAAGCGCCTTCAGTGATGACATAGAAGCAGTAATGATCATAGTGTCAGGCTTAGTGTCATGAGTTAACTTCAGTGCCATTAGGGTGGAAAGCAAATCAGAAACCCATTTGGGAATTCTTAAAGCCTAACTCAATACGTTAGTTATGATTCTTATAGAAAGAGGCGACAGCAAGAGCAGATACAGTTCTAAGGTAGATTACTACTACTGCTGCTACCACTACTATTATTACTATTACTACTAGTACTGCTGCTACTACAACTAGTACTACTACTATTACTACTGCTGCTGATTCTACTGTTACTACTACCACTACTACTGCTACTTCTACTATTGCTGATGCTACTCTATTACTACTACTATTACTGCTACTACTACTATTACTACTACTATTACTACTACTACTACTACTACTACTACTACTACTACTACTACTACTACTACTACTACTACTACTACTACTACTACTACTACTACTACTACTACTACTCTAGTTACTGACAACATCACACACATATTCACAAGAAAATCAAATAAGAAATCTTGCATCTACCAGCAATATCTATTTCTCTTGTGCTTGAAGGTTGAGGAGTGACTCCCTCACCAGCATACACAATAACCCCTCACTAGAGAGGAAGCCGGAGCTGACGCCGCGGCTCTGCTGACGAACAAGACGAAACCACTCCAGCTTCCCCCTCTGAAAACTGTTTTCACTATACATTTCCTATAAGAGTGTGCGAATTTTGGAGCATTAGCTGTCGCCTCTGTGAATCACTTGGGGATTCAGTTTCAGTCTGTGTTTCTTCGTTGTTATTTCAGCTGTGCTAAAAGAAAATGAATAAAACGAGATACCTTTAAAATTATCTGCCTTGTTTATCCTGGTGCCTGCCTTGATGCTAGTGAAGATTTCTTGAGCGAAGGAACTGGAATTACCCTTCTAATCCTCGGTTCAAGCCAGAATGCCTCCCACCTCAATGACCCTCAGGGATTCAGCGCTTCATCAAATACATGAAAATAAACAGTACCGTGCGTGTTGTGAATACCAGGGTTTGATAAGGCCCACACAACACGGTAACTCCGTCATTAGATCCGACCATAAGTGATCCTGTATGTTTTCCTGCAAACTGTAAAGTATAAAAAGACACAATACCGTGGCTGGAGCAATACAGAAATAACTCGCACATAGGAGAATAAAACATTTGACGTTTCGCGCAAGTCGGACCGAAACGTCGTCATAAGTTTCATTCTCCTACGTGTAGGTTATTTTCTGTCTAGACTCGAGAGCAGGGGCTGCAGCCCAGGGTCCTCCGCCACCTGGAGAGCCTCCAGATATTAAGTGAAAAGTTACTGCTGTAAGCTATGATTATAATATGTTATTACATCACGTATATGATGAACTGTTGACTCACACTGTGATGAATTTTTTATGAAGATTTAAAAGTGGATCCCTATAAGGCAGACGTTATTTGGTTTACTAAGGCCTAACGGCAAAGGCCTACCTTCCCTTTTATATGTAGTTTTGTAGAAATTTGTGTCCAAGAAATTACGCAAATCAAATGTTAGCCTTGTTAAAATAAATTTAATATTTATTTGAAAATATTACTAAGGGCCTCACAGTAGCTGTAGCTCAGGGGCCTACAAAACCTGGTTCTCCTTGAGTTATGGATACTTGTTCACTCTCAGTGTTGTCAAACTGTAAACCAGTTTCTAAATAAGAATAGTATATAATACCGACAAGAAGACGCGTATGATACAAGTGCAGCAGTTACGTTGGTTTATTTTAGGAAATAAAGATACCTGACTGTTGCACATCGTGCTCGTCTACCTGTATATCGGTTGGTAGACAGCGGCCATTCAAGGAGATACTATCCATCTGTCACATGAATGAGAAACGAAAGCTTGTTAAACTTTTTTGCACTCTGGCCGGTCTTTCTTTTATGTCTCATGAACGTAGAAGACGAAAGGTATATCGTACAAACTTCTATTAACATTCTCCTAACATTTTCTAGTTTAATTCTCAATAGCTCCTATTCCAGTAATGTTTCCTTCCCTATTTTAGAGGCCTGGTCTTGTTCAAGACCGGGCCGCGGGGGCGATGATCCTCGTAACCACTGACAGACAAGAGATATGCTAGCTTGCTGTATGTGACAAACCATTCCGTTACCGAAGAAATCTCGAATACGACCACTCACACTCACATTCTTCTTTAGTAAAGAAAAGCAGAATACATTTATACACGTCTTTTCGTCGGTATACATAACCCGTCCAGATACACCATCAATCTAGTTCACATCGAGTCCCAACTGTGGCTCACACCAGCCCCACCTCTCCACGATTACATATATATATATATATATATATATATATATATATATATATATATAGAGAGAGAGAGAGAGAGAGAGAGAGAGAGAGAGAGAGAGAGAGAGAGAGAGAGTGAGAGAGAGAGAGAGAGAGAGAGAGAGAGAGAGAGAGAGAGAGAGAGAGAGAGAGAGAGAGAGAGAGAGAGTGAGAGAGAGAGAAGAGAGAGAGATATATAAACACAAACTCGTTACAGTACAGGCAGCTGAATAAGAAAAAAAAACATGAAAAATCTCCCCAGCAAAATATAGGTTGGCTGCCATTGGCTTGCCAGACAATGGATGTTTCTTCCAACATGCACTGCACCTCTCGGATAACCACCAACACCCATTTTTATCTGCCAGTCTCTGGGGCTGCTGCCGAAGCCGAGTCTTAAAGCTGATACGAGCATCTCCGACGCGGGGAAAACATTACACTAATGACGTTCAGTTTGCAACGTTGAAAAGCAATAACGGACATTGTGCAACGCTGAATGGCAATGTGGCGTCTAGTTTACAACTTTGTGAAGGACAAAAAAAAACAAAAAGAAAATACATCAGTCTCACGATGCTTATTGCCAAGTTTCTTCAGAGATCTTGAAGTAAAAACAGTGTGGAGTAACACGTTGTTTAGATTGGGTAATTAGGTGTAAAGCCTATCGACTACACGGTTATTACTAGTGTTATTATTATTTTTTTTATTTTATCATCAATTTAAGCGCTAAACCCGTAAGGGTCAAATGTGAAAGAGAGAGAGAGAGAGAGTGTGTGTGTGTGTGTGTGTCAGGCCCAGACATATTGACTCCTCCTTGACAGCCATTATTGAAGACGCCTTATGCATCAAACACAAAAGTGTAACACTGCCGTGGCGCAAACAAATCCATTTGGTGACTGTGAACCGAAAGAAGAGTACTATATTTTCGACTTCCCCCTGAGACCCTCTTCAGCAGATTGAGTTCTTTGTGGTATGTCTTCGGGTGCTTGTGAAGGTTTTGGAGCTTCTCTTCCCAATGTTAGATCAAACCTGATTACTTCTTTCTTCCAGACCTTACGAGTGATGTGGAGTTAGCGCCTTCTTTTAAAAATAATAATAATTATAAACAACAACAACAACAATAATAATAATAAGCAGTAGATTGAGGGCCAGAGAGATCAATGCATTATGAAGGATGTCTTGATAAAGTTAAGGAGCAGTTTAAGGTAACACAGGAACACGTCAGGGCCATGTAAAGGCCACGCTCTCATGTAATATATATATATATATATATATATATATATATATATATATATATATATATATATATATATATATATATATATATATATATATATATATATATATATATATATATATAAGTTTTGGAGTGAGATTAACAAGTTAAGAAAGCCTAGAGAACAAATGGATTTGTCAGTTAAAAATAGGAGAGGAGAGTTATTAAATGGAGAGTTAGAGGTATTGGGAAGATGGAAGGAATATTTTGAGGAATTGTTAAATGTTGATGAAGATAGGGAAGCTGTGATTTCGTGTATAGGGCAAGGAGGAATAACATCTTGTAGGAGTGAGGAAGAGCCAGTTGTGAGTGTGGGGGAAGTTCGTGAGGCAGTAGGTAAAATGAAAGGGGGTAAGGCAGCCGGGATTGATGGGATAAAGATAGAAATGTTAAAAGCAGGTGGGGATATAGTTTTGGAGTGGTTGGTGCAATTATTTAATAAATGTATGGAAGAGGGTAAGGTACCTAGGGATTGGCAGAGAGCATGCATAGTTCCTTTGTATAAAGGCAAAGGGGATAAAAGAGAGTGCAAAAATTATAGGGGGATAAGTCTGTTGAGTGTACCTGGTAAAGTGTATGGTAGAGTTATAATTGAAAGAATTAAGAGTAAGACGGAGAATAGGATAGCAGATGAACAAGGAGGCTTTAGGAAAGGTAGGGGGTGTGTGGACCAGGTGTTTACAGTGAAACATATAAGTGAACAGTATTTAGATAAGGCTAAAGAGGTCTTTGTGGCATTTATGGATTTGGAAAAGGCGTATGACAGGGTGGATAGGGGGGCAATGTGGCAGATGTTGCAAGTGTATGGTGTAGGAGGTAGGTTACTGAAAGCAGTGAAGAGTTTTTACGAGGATAGTGAGGCTCAAGTTAGAGTATGTAGGAAAGAGGGAAATTTTTTCCCAGTAAAAGTAGGCCTTAGACAAGGATGTGTGATGTCACCGTGGTTGTTTAATATATTTATAGATGGGGTTGTAAGAGAAGTAAATGCGAGGGTCTTGGCAAGAGGCGTGGAGTTAAAAGATAAAGAATCACACACAAAGTGGGAGTTGTCACAGCTGCTCTTTGCTGATGACACTGTGCTCTTGGGAGATTCTGAAGAGAAGTTGCAGAGATTGGTGGATGAATTTGGTAGGGTGTGCAAAAGAAGAAAATTAAAGGTGAATACAGGAAAGAGTAAGGTTATGAGGATAACAAAAAGATTAGGTGATGAAAGATTGAATATCAGATTGGAGGGAGAGAGTATGGAGGAGGTGAACGTATTCAGATATTTGGGAGTGGACGTGTCAGCGGATGGGTCTATGAAAGATGAGGTGAATCATAGAATTGATGAGGGAAAAAGAGTGAGTGGTGCACTTAGGAGTCTGTGGAGACAAAGAACTTTGTCCTTGGAGGCAAAGAGGGGAATGTATGAGAGTATAGTTTTACCAACGCTCTTATATGGGTGTGAAGCGTGGGTGATGAATGTTGCAGCGAGGAGAAGGCTGGAGGCAGTGGAGATGTCATGTCTGAGGGCAATGTGTGGTGTGAATATAATGCAGAGAATTCGTAGTTTGGAAGTTAGGAGGAGGTGCGGGATTACCAAAACTGTTGTCCAGAGGGCTGAGGAAGGGTTGTTGAGGTGGTTCGGACATGTAGAGAGAATGGAGCGAAACAGAATGACTTCAAGAGTGTATCAGTCTGTAGTGGAAGGAAGGCGGGGTAGGGGTCGGCCTAGGAAGGGTTGGAGGGAGGGGGTAAAGGAGGTTTTGTGTGCGAGGGGCTTGGACTTCCAGCAGGCATGCGTGAGCGTGTTTGATAGGAGTGAATGGAGACAAATGGTTTTTAATACTTGACGTGCTGTTGGAGTGTGAGCAAAGTAACATTTATGAAGGGATTCAGGGAAACCGGCAGGCCGGACTTGAGTCCTGGAGATGGGAAGTACAGTGCCTGCACTCTGAAGGAGGGGTGTTAATGTTGCAGTTTAAAAACTGTAGTGTAAAGCACCCTTCTGGCAAGACAGTGATGGAGTGAATGATGGTGAAAGTTTTTCTTTTTCGGGCCACCCTGCCTTGGTGGGACTCGGCCGGTGTGATAATAAAAAAAAAAAAAAAAAAAAAAAATATATATATATATATATATATATATATATATATATATATATATATATATATATATATATATATATATATATATATATATATATATATATATATATATATATATATATACCTGTGAATGTAAATTTAAAGAGATATCTGTTGTCTAAAGACAAAATTAATAATTGATTCCTATTGTACCTCAGGCTACTTATGGGAATAGGATCACCTGGGAATTAAGGACTTTATTCAGTAGATACTATACCAATCTGGAGTTTTCACGTCAATAATAATTGCGCTGATGAGAACCCTTACAAACCGTAAAGATTTTTAAATACACGGGTTCGGACAGGGGCCTATTTTATTGGTTGAATAGTTCCTGTGTCACCTCTGCACTTCTAAACAGTAGTGCCAGATATTTACTTCGGTGGGAAAAGGTTTTGACAGGATTGCCCTTCCCGGTTTCACATCACAACAATGACCTTTTCCGCCTGCTTCCTCCTGTCCTGCAGCCAAATGCAACGATCTGATATAGTATTCTCCAATATTTTTCGTTATGAAATTAATTACTATATAATCCTTCCTTAATTGACGATAAAGCTTAAATCCCCTGATGAAGAGCTATGTTTATATATTATGTTAATCTGTCACCTCCTCCCCCCCCTGAATCGAGCGCAATGTTTACATGTACGACATTTGAATTATTTATTACCTATTCTATATTCGAGTCTCATTTGCAGATTCGAGCTGATACAAGCAAATGTTAGACTTTTTGTGTAGCCACGCTCTGTCTTCATAAAACTTTCATTTCTCTTGTGTAAGGGATAGGCCAGCCTAAGAGATGGTAATTCCCAGGTAACAGTAACTCCAATTCCGCTGGGACAAACCTTTGAAACTCAGAGTAGCTGATGAACCCTCAGTGAAATACTTGACGATATCTTCATCGCCCTGCTAAGTCTTCCAGCTCAGGCAGGCCGAAAGATTTCAACACAAACCATGAAATTTCATCCTGTGTTGCAATATAACAGAGAAAGCTAGTTTTGTTCCCACTATATAATCATAGGGAGGAGGTTAGTAGCAACTTGCTGACGCATCCATTTTCGTTATTAAAATGTGCCTCAACTTACAATTTCCAAACATCGTCACAATGTCTCCGTGTAAATACAAAGTTGTTTTGAACCTTTCCTCTCAAAATGCCCAAGTGTTGTACATATGTCTTACTCGTAATTTACGGTGTTATTGAGTAATATCGACATCCGGATGTATTCCTCACTTCTTTCTCAGAATCTCGCAACGCAGGGAAGGACCAGCCGATACATTTACCCACTCTGTCAAACTTTTTTTTTTGGGGGGGCCAGATTCCTCCAGGGGCGTCAGTCCAGCACTCCGAGACACAGATATATATATCCTTTTCCTCACGCTGTTTCTGAAGAGGTCCGCAACTGATTGTTGTTGTTGTTGTTGTTGTTGTTGTTATTATATTCATGGAATAACGTTAAATCCGTAAGGGTCTTTCAAAGCCTGGGGAATATGAGATGATAACATTTGATACAAGGAACTGGAGGGCAGCTCTAATTCCATGAATCAAAAGCCTCTCATCGGCATCAAGATCTCCCTTAAAGGGACAATAAATATTAAAGGCGCGCCTGTAGGCCTATAGGCCTATAGGCGTGTCATTCCTAACAAAAGCAATTCGATAAACAAACAAAATGAACCAACACACTACAACAGCGATGACCTGATAAACTTATATATATATATATATATATATATATATATATATATATATATATATATATATATATATATATATATATATATATATATATATATATATATATAAATGATAAGGGGTGAACCGGTAAGCCAGCGGAAGGCCTCGGACATACGACCGAAAGCTCCAGCGGCGGGTCATCATATGACTAAAACGCGCGTCAGGAAACACTTGTCCTGTTTCTTAACAAACTTTACCTAACCTAACCTAATGCTTGACCGTGATGGGCTCGATTTGCTAGTATCCAGCATGAATTAACCAAAAGCTGGGCCTATAAATTTCCCTCCAAAATATTTAATAAACTAACGCTGAACCGAAAGTCAGGTGGGGAAAAAAGAAGACACCAACGACCACCTGAGTAATGTAACTGAAGAAGTAAAATTGGTCAGTTGATATTAATCCTGAAATATTTTGGTGCCTTTTTCACACAAGAAAAGTGATCTTTTTGAATTATATGAAGAAAAGATACACGTGTAGAGCTAACTTTCGCTAACTTTCGCGCTATGTGGTTCATGACACACGAACTAACACTTGTGATGCTTCATTATGGAAACGTTTCGGTCCTGGGACACAGTTCGTTCCTTGTGTCTTTAACCATAACATGTGGGGAGCTGATACTAGTCCATCGGCTATAAGGGTTCCCGTGGACATGAAATATACCTTAAGTTACTATTTAATTATACTTACGTATTAGCGGGTTACTTGAGGGCTGAGGGTAGAATCAGGGTAGACTTCCTATAACCCGGCACTGAGAAAGTGGCATCTCTTTTCATGATCACGACAGAATTTTTTTGCTCCAATATTTTGCGGTTTGAGGACCTGAGATTTTTTTTTTTTTATTCGCCGGTACTCTCCCGGCCCGGGTCTTTTCCAATAGTGGTGACCCGGCCTTGGCTCCCTGTCTGGGGAGTATCTCGAGACCAAAGTCTCCCATGGGAGGAGGTACAAGTACCCCCCTCATCTTTAGGAGCAACTGTTCCCAGGCCTAGCCACAGTCCCAGCCCTCACGGGGCTCGTAGGGAGAAGCTAGGCCTCTGGTCTGCCATCTGCCCCGCCCCAAAGGGGCTCGTGGGGATAGCAGTCTTGTGAGCCGCAGGTGGTAGCAAGCTCAGGCCATGACTTCCCTGAGATATTGTAGCAATATCTTCCTTATAAATAAAGAGAAATACATTGTTGGCATTACTGTAAATTAATGTGATTATATGTATTCTGAAAGCCACATTCATTATTATTATTATTATTATTATTATTATTATTATTATTATTATTATTATTATTATTATTATTATTATTATTATTATTATTATTATTTTATTATTATTATTATTTTATTATTATTTTATTGTGGGGAGCGCTAAGATTCTCCTTTGTATGGACTGATGAAGCCACTGTGTGGCGAAACGTTTCCTCAATAAAGATACCCAAGAGTTGCACATGTGTCTAATTTATCAACATGTCGGTTCTCTGAACCATTCATCTACAAACCTGTCAGACACTGCAACTTCTTGGGATCTTAATACTTGGGAATTCTTCGCTTGCCTAATTCTTGGGCACGACCTACTTCAACATTGAACAAATGTTACACGACCTATGACTGCTGCACCTCTCCTGCCAACGGTTTATAAGCTCCTTCTCAGCACGTATGCCGTATTCTATTCAAGATTGATGGACTGACCACATCGACTCAAGGTTGAGGGACTGATTACCTCATTCTCCTCCTGTTCTTCAAGATTCTCCTTTGTATGGACTGATGAAGCCACTGTGTGGCGAAACGTTTCCTCAATAAAGATACCCAAGAGTTGCACATGTGTCTAATTTATCAACATGTCGGTTCTCTGAACCATTCATCTACAAACCTGTCTGACACTGCAACTTCTTGGAATCTTAATACTTGGGAATTCTTCGCTTGCCTAATTCTTGGGCACGACCTACTTCAACATTGAACAAATGTTACACGACCTATGACTTCTGCACCTCTCCTGCCAACGGTTTATAAGCTCCTTCTCAGCACGTATGCCGTATTCTATTCAAGATTGATGGACTGACCACATCGACTCAAGGTTGAGGGACTGATTACCTCATTCTCCTCCTATTCTTCAAGATTCTCCTTTGTATGGACTGATGAAGCCACTGTGTGGCGAAACGTTTCCTCAATAAAGATACCCAAGAGTTGCACATGTGTCTAATTTATCAACATGTCGGTTCTCTGAACCATTCATCTACAAACCTGTCTGACACTGCAACTTCTTGGAATCTTAATACTTGGGAATTCTTCGCTTGCCTAATTCTTGGGCACGACCTACTTCAACATTGAACAAATGTTACACGACCTATGACTTCTGCACCTCTCCTGCCAACGGTTTATAAGCTCCTTCTCAGCACGTATGCCGTATTCTATTCAAGATTGATGGACTGACCACATCGACTCAAGGTTGAGGGACTGATTACCTCATTCTCCTCCTGTTCTTCAAGATTCTCCTTTGTATGGACTGATGAAGCCACTGTGTGGCGAAACGTTTCCTCAATAAAGATACCCAAGAGTTGCACATGTGTCTAATTTATCAACATGTCGGTTCTCTGAACCATTCATCTACAAACCTGTCTGACACTGCAACTTCTTGGAATCTTAATACTTGGGAATTCTTCGCTTGCCTAATTCTTGGGCACGACCTACTTCAACATTGAACAAATGTTACACGACCTATGACTTCTGCACCTCTCCTGCCAACGGTTTATAAGCTCCTTCTCAGCACGTATGCCGTATTCTATTCAAGATTGATGGACTGACCACATCGACTCAAGGTTGAGGGACTGATTACCTCATTCTCCTCCTGTTCTTCAAGATTCTCCTTTGTATGGACTGATGAAGCCACTGTGTGGCGAAACGTTTCCTCAATAAAGATACCTAAGAGTTGCACATGTGTCTAATTTATCAACATGTCGGTTCTCTGAACCATTCATCTACAAACCTAACACTCGGCTAACACCCTTCCTAGTACCTGTTTAATGCTAGGTGAATAGGTGCAACAGGTGCAAGAGGAATTAGCCTAACACCTCCACTTGTAAAGGACTAAACTTTGTTGATGAGCTAAGTGAAGTGATTAGGTAACATAATTAAAATTATACTAATGACGAAGACTGGGCTTACTCCCATTCCCCAGGTATATCCAAAAACACTTCTTTAACATTAGAGAGGTAAAGAAATGAGTATGATTTAAGCAATATGACACATCAGTGTCTCACAACCAAATGACCAGGATTCAGTCCTGTGCTTGAGAGACATACATGCTTGTCTCCTGGTACCTGGTGCCCCTGTTCACTGTTCACCTAGCACCTAACACCTGGGTGTTAGTCGACTTTTGTGGGTCCTACCATATAGAACAGTATATCTAATAGTTTGACATAGTTACCCACAAAATAAATACATAGAAAATGAACTTGAACTGTATCAAAGAAAATGTATTA
>NW_027197239.1:0-65640 GCF_038502225.1 Cherax quadricarinatus | reverse complement strand
CAACTAACAAGATGCATTATCATGTAATTTATGGTATCCATTATCAACAAATTGATGAATAAAACTCCTCATCAGAAACACTTGGTTATCTTATTTGGCGAAAGGTATCACCTGCACGGCAGGCTTCTTCGGCAGAATACAGTCAAATATAACACTGAAGACGGAAGAAGCAGTTATGAGATGATGATTGTGTCAATCTTGGTAGGTGAGTCCCTCCAGTCTACAACACACTCACACTTTACACAAGTGTCTGAGTCATCAACAGGAAGCTCACTTCCTACCGTCTAGTTTTCACCATTAAACAACAGAAAAATATTAATTAATAGCGCACACAAGAATAATACTGAAAATAAATATATCTAGTGTTTCATTGTGTGTTGCTCCTCAACTTATCTTTTTTGTTTGCCAGTTACATTACCTGGAGGGCATTCTGGGGATCAACGCCTCCGCAGCTTGGTGGATCAGGGCCTGATCAACGAGGCTGTTACTGTTGGCAGCACGTAGTCCAACGTAGGAACCACAGCCCGGCTGATCTGCACAATGCTCTTGCGAGTCTCCACCTTGAATATGCTTACCAGTTATTTTAGTATATGAAATTAGATGACTGACTAGAGACAAAAATGTAATAAAAGTAATTATAATTAAGGAAGAAGAAGAGAACAGAAGAACGTTAATATTTATACACTGACTCAGTTTTAATTATACTTTATTTTTCAGCCCATTGATTGTTGGTCTCTCTCTGGGCCATAGTTAATGTGTAGCTGTTGGACTATGGTGGCAGCAGTGACCAACTGGAACATGGTGGCAGCAGTGACCAACTGGACCATGGTGGCAGCAGTGACCAACTGGACCATGGTGGCAGCAGTGACCAACTGGACCATGGTGGCAGCAGTGGTCAACTGGACCATGGTGGCAGCAGTGACCAACTGGACCATGGTGGCAGCAGTGACCAACTGGACCATGGTGGCAGCAGTGACCAACTGGACCATGGTGGCAGCAGTGGTCAACTGGACCATGGTGGCAGCAGTGACCAACTGGACCATGGTGGCAGCAGTGGTCAACTGGACCATGGTGGCAGCAGTGGTCAACTGGACCATGGTGGCAGCAGTGACCAACTGGACCATGGTGGCAGCAGTGACCAACTGGACCATGGTGGCAGCAGTGGTCAACTGGACCATGGTGGCAGCAGTGGTCAACTGGACCATGGTGGCAGCAGTGACCAACTGGACCAGGGTGGCAGCAGTGACCAACTGGACCATGGTGGCAGCAGTGGTCAACTGGACCATGGTGGCAGCAGTGACCAACTGGACCATGGTGGCAGCAGTGACCAACTGGACCATGGTGGCAGCAGTGGTCAACTGGACCATGGTGTCAGCAGTGGTCAACTGGACCATGGAGGCAGCAGTGACCAACTGGACCATGGTGGCAGCAGTGACCAACTGGACCATGATGGCAGCAGTGGTCAACTGGACCATGGTGGCAGCAGTGGCCAACTGGACCATGGTGGCAGCAGTGACCAACTGGACCATGGTGGCAGCAGTGACCAACTGGACCATGGTGGCAGCAGTGGCCAACTGGACCATGGTGGCAGCAGTGGTCAACTGGACCATGGTGGCAGCAGTGACCAACTGGACCATGGTGGCAGCAGTGGTCAAATGGACCATGGTGGCAGCAGTGGTCAACTGAACCATGGTGGCAGCAGTGACCAACTCGACCAAGGTGGCAGCAGTGGTCAACTGGACCATGGTGGCAGCAGTGACCAACTGGACCATGGTGGCAGCAGTGGTCAAATGGACCATGGTGGCAGCAGTGGTCAACTGAACCATGGTGGCGGCAGTGACCAACTCGACCAAGGTGGCAGCAGTGGTCAACTGGACCATGGTGGCACCAGTGAAGAACTGGACCATGGTGGCAGCAGTGACCAACTGGACCATGGTGGCAGCAGTGACCAACTGGACCATGGTGGCAGCAGTGGCCAACTGGACCATGGTGGCAGCAGTGGTCAACTGGACCATGGTGGCAGCAGTGACCAACTGGATCATGGTGGCAGCAGTGGTCAAATGGACCATGGTGGCAGCAGTGGTCAACTGAACCATGGTGGCAGCAGTGACCAACTCGACCAAGGTGGCAGCAGTGGTCAACTGGACCATGGTGGCAGCAGTGACCAACTGGACCATGGTGGCAGCAGTGGTCAAATGGACCATGGTGGCAGCAGTGGTCAACTGAACCATGGTGGCGGCAGTGACCAACTCGACCAAGGTGGCAGCAGTGGTCAACTGGACCATGGTGGCAGCAGTGAAGAACTGGACCATGGTGGCAGCAGTGACCAACTGGACCATGGTGGCAGCAGTTGCCAACTGGACCATGGTGGCAGCAGTGGTCAACTGGACCATGGTGGCAGCAGTGGTCAACTGGACCATGGTGGCAGCAGTGGTCAACTGGACCATGGTGGCAGCAGTGGTCAACTGGACCATGCTGGCAGCAGTGGTCAACTGGACCATGGTGGCAGCAGTGGTCAACTGGACCATGGTGGCAGCAGTGGTCAACTGGACCATGGTGGCAGCAGTGACCAACTGGACCATGGTGGAAGCAGTGGTCAACTGGACCACGGTGGCAGCAGGGGTCAACTAGACCACGGTGGCAGCAGTGGTCAACTGGACCATGGTGGCAGCAGTGGTCAACTGGACCATGGTGGCAGCAGTGACCAAATGGACCATGGTGGCAGCAGTGGTCAACTGGACCATGGTGGCAGCAGCGACCAACTGGACCATGGTGGCAGCAGTGGTCAACTGGACCATGGTGGCAGCAGTGGTAAACTGGACCATGCTGGCAGCAGTGGTCAACTGGACCATGGAAGCAGCAGTGGTCAACTGGACCATGGTGGCAGCAGTGGTCAACTGGACCATGGTGGCAGCAGTGGTCAACTGGACCATGCTGGCAGCAGTGACCAACTGGACCATGGTGGCAGCAGTGGTCAACTGGACCATGGTAGCAGCAGTGTTCAACTGGACCATGGAGGCAGCAGTGGTCAACTGGACCATGGTGGCAGCAGTGGTCAACTGGACCATGGTGGCAGCAGTGGTCAACTGGACCATGGTGGCAGCAGTGGTCAACTGGACCATGGTGGCAGCAGTGACCAACTGGACCATGGTGGCAGCAGTGACCAACTGGACCATGGTGGCAGCAGTGACCAACTGGACCATGGTGGCAGCAGTGGTCAAGTGGACCATGGTGGCAGCAGTGGTCAAGTGGACCATGGTGGCAGCAGTGGTCAAGTGGACCATGGTGGCAGCAGTGGTCAAGTGGACCATGGTGTGTTACAAAAAACGCGATTCTAAAAGCTTAGAGATCTCCAGTGAATACTAGAAAGGACTGCCCTTCTAGCATCCAGCCTGTTACTGGGTTTTCGTAACAAGTAGTCAGTATCCTTGTCCAATTATCCATTAAAATTCAGTATGGTTCAATAGTGCTTTAGGATTACAACTGGTAGGCTACTAACTAGAGAAATTAAAATTTAATAAATTTATTAAGTAGTAAGTTGTCTAGAGGTATATTATCAAATTAAATTAATTACAGCAATCAAAATAAAATCAATCTCTCGAGTTCAATATTATTGTGCTGAAAGCACATATCACATTTATAATTCTTAAGTACCGTCAGGTACATTAACATTTAATAAGATATTACAAATATGTACAAGTGTGTGTATGCGTGTAAGTGCTCTTAAGTAGTTAGCTATGTCTCAAGACTCGAATAAGACTTAAACAAGTGACTGACAAAGTCCTCAAATAAACTAACTTCTTGACCGACTGGCAACCCGAACAGTCTGCTTGAACAACAAAGAATGCTAAGCCCAATAGCAATGCAATATCAAGCGACTGCGACACAGAATCAGGAACTGGGAAATAATATAACGACACTAAGTAGGGACCATCTGCAGATCCTCCACAAAAGTTACAAAACTCCCATAATACTGAATCTATGTTCAGCATAGGAAAACTGTGACTGTGACAATACACAGGAACCAGTACAAAATTAGGTCAGAAGCTATAGCTAAGGACCTGAGATGTTCAGAGTGTCTATGTGACACACAACCTCAGTACAACGTCGAAAATCACTAAGTCTTTACAATGTTCTGTGAACAAAGTTCTACAGAACTAACAAGAATAATGAGACAGACAATCTGTCCAACCAGCAAGCGAGTCTCCAGCAGACTGAATACTTCACGAGAGGTGAGGACACCCCCCCCCTCGATCACGTGATAGCTACGTGGACAACTGCAGCTCAGAAGCCGGCAGTATAACGAGCGACAAGCGATAATTACAGTAGTTTGACAATCAAGACTAACTGAGCACATTTTATATACATCCTAACAACATAAGCTAAATAACAATATAACAGTCAAATAATAATATAAAGTCATACATTTACGATTTAGCTATTATCGCAAATATAAGCAATATAAAATTAAATGAAAAGGTAATATACATTACATATATACATAATAATCATTGTAACCCATTCAGGGGTTGCAACACCACCACACTACTCACTCAACACTCAGCTTGTCTCCTCCTCACACAACATTACTGTGAATATATAAATATAATAATTAGACATGACATGAGTATATATAGTTAATATGGGCTGGAGGGATTAAGTTACTTTACTGAATTTGACATAGCAAGTAACAAAAGGTATTTGGGCATAAAATTACGTTAATTTAATGTAACTGATAATTATTAAGGACGAGACAGAGCGTCAGCAATTACATTACAATGACCACTTATGTGTTTTATACTAATAGAATAAGGTTGGATTCTGAGGGCCCACCTCATGATCCTAGCATTTTTACTTTTCATAGTATTTATATAAGTGAGTGGATTGTGGTCTGAAAAAACGTTAATTTTAAATGGGGAAGTGCCCAAATACACGTCAAAATGTTCCAATGACACCACAAGAGCTAGAGCCTCTTTCTCAATAGTGGCATAATTTTTCTGGTGTCGTTTAAGCTTAGATGAATAGTAACATATAGGATGGAGAATATCAGTGGATGTTGACTGTTGGAGCAGCACAGCACCCACTGCATAGCCACTCGCATCTATATGTAAAAAGAAGGGAAGATTGAAATTAGGACCGCACATGATCAGCTACTGTTTCCTTCATCTTTGGCCAAGTAAAATGTTTTGCCAGTTTACCGAGTGTCTTCTTGACACCCAAATGTCCTCCTATGGGACTATTGTGAGCAAAATCAATGGCTTGTTCACGAAATGTAACTGGTAACACAACGAGATGCTTGACTGTGGTGGAAACACTATCAGCTGACAACTTACATGTATTTTTCTCCATCAGTACACCGTTACTATAATAGTAACAATTATCGAGATCCTTTGCTTCACTCTCAGTAACTGCTATATCTCTCAGTCTTTCCAGTGACTGATCAACAAACTGATCCTTGATTAAATCATCATGAGTTAGAAATTTAACGTCAGTTGTGTCCTGACTAGGTTGATGACCGGGGGGAGTCAGTGTTAATGATCCTGGGCGCAGAGCGTCACTAAACAACATATTCAACCCCAAATCATTGTCATCCACTAACTCAACAGGAGACAAGGATGGTTGTTGTATCTTTGACATAGCTCTAGTAATTGCGCTGAGAGGAAATAAAATAGGTTTCTCTCTACAAGCTTCAATGGCATAATTATCATCAGTGTTATTATCAATCACAAGTGGTTCTTTACATATACCAGCATGAAGGATATCGTTCCCTATCAACAAGTCCACTGACCTGATGGGAAATACACCACTGGATATACCCACTGAAATATAACCAGTATAATAGCTTGTTTCAATATAAACTTTGTGCAGAGGCACTTTTATAACAGCCCCTCCATAGGCTTCTAACAATACATCTATCTTGCAATAGGTATCGTCAGTTATGGGCAGTACATCTTCTCTTAATAACGTGAGATAACTGCCAGTGTCTCTGAAAGAAATTATCTCAGTTAGATGTGATTCGTCAAATCCTACTTTATCTCTCGAAAAGTAAGGACTCATCGCTGAACGAATCTTTTCGTCAGATACACTTTCTGACGCTAGTCATCTATCCTGAGTAACATTATCTAAAACAGTAGGATCAGAGGAATTGCTAGGATTTTGGTGCCTTTGTTGCTCGGAAGAGGATACGACTTGAGTGGGGGCGCCAGCCGCACGACTGTTTCTCGTATCTCTTTCTAACTTATAGCAATACTCTCTAGTATGTCCTTTTCTGTTACAATAGGTACATTTAACTTTCTTCTTCTCGATACCAGATTTCTGTCTAGCCACAGAGACAGATTCAGGATTGTGAGTTTTCCTGGTAAAGGTACGAGAAGTTACAGTAGCAGGTACATCAGGCCGGCAATGAGCAGCTGATTTAGGTTGCCAACTTCTAGGACAATTTTTAGTTACCTTGTTTCTTTGTGTTTTAGTACGTACAAGTTTGTGAGAAATTTCGTAATTGTCTGCTAATGCTGCAGTTTCCAGAATATCTGAGGTAGTATGATCGATCAGATATTCTTGTATGTCAGCAGACATACAGTTGTTAAACTCTTCGTGTAGTAACAACTGAACAAGGCTGTCGTAGTTGTTACACTTAGCAGCTCTAGTCCATCTCTCAAATGCAACTTTTTTCTCACGAGCAAACTCTACACAAGTTTGATCTTGTCGTCGTTGTAACGTACGAAATGCTCTTTGATAACTTACAGGTAACAAGTTATATGTCTCTAGAATAGTTTGTTTGACAGCATCATAACTAATGTACTTAGCAAATGGTAAAGCTGCAGTACAGGTTTGAGCTCTTCCCGTCAAAGCAGTATGCAGCAATGTTGCCCAGTGCTTACGTGGCCAGTTCATAGCACGAGCCTGGTTCTCAAACACATCAAAATATGTGTCTAAGTCACTTTCAAAAAACTTAGGAACCATGGATGCAGCTTTCTGCACATTAAATGTGTCCTGTGATCTATCAGTCTGTTGTCTTCCCAGACGAACATTTTCTCTTTGGAAATCTTCTTCGTTCAATCTCCTCTGTGCCTCTATTTGTGCAGTCTGCAACATAATGAGGCGTTCAAACCTCTCAAACTGTTCCTGAGAGATAGGACCAGTGGGTAATGGAGGAGTAGGGAAATTAACATGGTCTGGACGGTCCTTAGGTCGGACACTTGGTCCAGCCGTCTCTAGAGTGTCTAGATCTGGTCTAGGATAAGTAAATACAGGTGTAGTATACACTGTACTAGTATTAGGCTGTGTCATACTACCAGCTATACTCTGTACTATAGTGTCAGTGAAGGAAGGAGCGAGCGAGAACTGAGCTACACTAGGCTCAGACACTAGGCTCACTTCTGCTCTAGTTGCTCTTTCTTCAACTTCAAATAGAGCCATACTTCCTAATTGTGACACTAGGCTTTCTGAATCTGAATCATAATCAGACATCTCTGTATGAGCAGGAAACAATATATCTTTAATTAATGCTCTGACAGTTTCAGCGGTGTAATTCCTGTTATACGTCACACCGAGATATTTGGCTACTTGCCAACACGTCTGAAGTTTTAATGTACTTAACTCAGACAAAGTCAGAGTATCAATTAACTGTTTCACTTTGGCATACATCACGAAAATAATTGTACTACGAGAGAGTGATTATGGGAAACTATAATCCTAATAGGAATTTTAGTGTTGGTTGTCTTAGAGTTAGAGCTCATAAACAGTATTTCCATCTCCTTGGATCAAGAGACTCAGTCAGGTACATACATCCACCTGGTATGTTGTACAAGACTAAACTCAAAGTCTTCAGATTAGGAAAGTACTCAAAGTGTTTGATCATAGATTCTAGTATGTCAAACTGGACAATTTCTCCAACACCTTGGATCAAGAGCCTCCCGGACAGGCCCCCATTTGTTACAAAAAACGCGATTCTAAAAGCTTAGAGATCTCCAGTGAATACTAGAAAGGACTGCCCTTCTAGCATCCAGCCTGTTACTGGGTTTTCGTAACAAGTAGTCAGTATCCTTGTCCAATTATCCATTAAAATTCAGTATGGTTCAATAGTGCTTTAGGATTACAACTGGTAGGCTACTAACTAGAGAAATTAAAATTTAATAAATTTATTAAGTAGTAAGTTGTCTAGAGGTATATTATCAAATTAAATTAATTACAGCAATCAAAATAAAATCAATCTCTCGAGTTCAATATTATTGTGCTGAAAGCACATATCACATTTATAATTCTTAAGTACCGTCAGGTACATTAACATTTAATAAGATATTACAAATATGTACAAGTAAGTGTGTATGCGTGTAAGTGCTCTTAAGTAGTTAGCTATGTCTCAAGACTCGAATAAGACTTAAACAAGTGACTGACAAAGTCCTCAAATAAACTAACTTCTTGACCGACTGGCAACCCGAACAGTCTGCTTGAACAACAAAGAATGCTAAGCCCAATAGCAATGCAATATCAAGCGACTGCGACACAGAATCAGGAACTGGGAAATAATATAACGACACTAAGTAGGGACCATCAGCAGATCCTCCACAAAAGTTACAAAACTCCCATAATACTGAATCTATGTTCAGCATAGGAAAAACTGTGACTGTGACAATACACAGGAACCAGTACAAAATTAGGTCAGAAGCTATAGCTAAGGACCTGAGATGTTCAGAGTGTCTAAGTGACACACAACCTCAGTACAACGTCGAAAATCACTAAGTCTATACAATGTTCTGTGAACAAAGTTCTACAGAACTAACAAGAATAATGAGACAGTCCACAATCTGTCCAACCACCAAGCGAGTCTCCAGCAGACTGTCAGACAGACAAGCTGTCCACCAGCAAGCGAGTCTCAGCAGACTGTCAGACAGACAAGCTGTCCAACCAGGCGAGTCTCCAGCAGACTGACAATTTCACGAGAGGTGAGGACACCCCCCCCTCGATCACGTGATAGCTACGTGGACAACTGCAGCTCAGAAGCCGGCAGTATAACGAGCGACAAGCGATAATTACAGTAGTTTGACAATCAAGACTAACTGAGCACATTTTATATACATCCTAACAACATAAGCTAAATAACAATATAACAGTCAAATAATAATATAAAGTCATACATTTACGATTTAGCTATTATCGCAAATATAAGCAATATAAAATTAAATGAAAAGGTAATATACATTACATATATACATAATCATTGTAACCCATTCAGGGGTTGCAACACCACGGTGTCAGCAGTGGTCAACTCGACCATGATAGCAGCAGTGGTCAACTGGACCATGGTGGGAGCAGTGGTCAACTGGACCATGGTGGCAGCAGTGGTCAACTGGACCATGGTGGCAGCAGTGGTCAAGTGGACCATGGTGGCAGCAGTGGTCAACTGGACCATGGTGGCAGCAGTGACCAACTGGACCATGGTGGCAGCAGTGACCAACTGGACCATGGTGGCAGCAGTGACCAACTGGACCATGGTGGCAGCAGTGGTCAACTGGACCATGGTGGCAGCAGTGGTCAAGTGGACCATGGTGGCAGCAGTGGTCAAGTGGACCATGGTGGCAGCAGTGGTCAAGTGGACCATGGTGGCAGCAGTGACCAACTGGACCATGGTGGCAGCAGTGGTGAACTGGACCATGGTGGCAGCAGTGGTGAACTGGACCATGGTGGCAGCAGTGACCAACTGGTCCATGGTGGCAGCAGTGACCAACTGGACCATGGTGGCAGCAGTGATCAACTGGACCATGGTGGCAGCAGTGACCAACTGGACCATGGTGGCAGCAGTGACCAACTGGACCATGGTGGCAGCAGTGGTCAACTGGACCATGGTGGCAGCAGTGGTCAACTTGACCATGGTGGCAGCAGTGACCAACTGGACCATGGTGGCAGCAGTGACCAACTGGACCATGGTGGCAGTAGTGGTCAACTGGACCATGGTGGCAGCAGTGGCCAACTGGACCATGGTGGCAGCAGTGGTCAACTGGACCATGGTGGCAGCAGTGACCAACTGGACCATGGTGGCACCAGTGGTCAAATGGACCATGGTGGCAGCAGTGGTCAACTGAACCATGGTGGCAGCAGTGACCAACTGGACCAAGGTGGCAGCAGTGGTCAACTGGACCATGGTGGCAGCAGTGACCAACTGGACCATGGTGGCAGCAGTGACCAACTGGACCATTGTGGCAGCAGTGGTCAACTGGACCATGGTGGCAGCAGTGGTCAACTGGACCATGGTGGCAGCAGTGGTAAACTGGACCATGGTGGCAGCAGTGGTCAACTGGACCATGGTAGCAGCAGTGGTCAACTGGACCATGGTGGCAGCAGTGGTCAACCGGACCATGGTGGCAACAGTGGTCAACTGGACCATGGTGGCAGCAGTGGTCAAATGGACCATGGTGGCAGCAGTGACAAACTGGACCATGTTGGCAGCAGTGGTCAACTGGACCATGGTGGCAGCAGTGACCAACTGGACCATGGTGGCAGCAGTGACCAACTGGACCATGGTGGCAGCAGTGGTCAACTGGACCATGGTGGCAGCAGTGGTAAACTGGACCATGGTGGCAGCAGTGGTCAACTGGACCATGGTGGCAGCAGTGGTCAACTGGACCATGGTGGCAGCAGTGGTCAACTGGACCATGGTGGCAGCAGTGGTCAACTGGACCATGGTGGCAGCAGTGGTCAACTGGACCATGGTGGCAGCAGTGGTCAACTGGACCATGGTGGCAGCAGTGACCAACTGGACTATGGTGGCAGCAGTGGTCAACTGGACCACGGTGGCAGCAGTGGTCAATTGGACCACGGTGGCAGCAGTGGTCAACAGGACCATGGTGGCAACAGTGGTCAACTGGACCATGGTGGCAGCAGTGACCAACTGGACCATGGTGGCAGCAGTGGTCAACTGGACCAGGGTGGCAGCAGTGACCAACTGGACCATGGTGGCAGCAGTGGTCAACTGGACCATGGTGGCAGCAGTGGTAAACTGGACCATGCTGGCAGCAGTGGTCAATTGGACCATGGTGGCAGCAGTGGTAAACTGGACCATGCTGGCAGCAGTGGTCAATTGGATCATGGAAGCAGCAGTGGTCAACTGGACCATGGTGGCAGCAGTGGTCAATTGGACCATGGTGGCAGCAGTGGTCAACTGGACCATGGTGGCAGCAGTGACCAACTGGACAATGGTGGCAGCAGTGGTCAACTGGACCACGGTGTCAGCAGTGGTCAACTCGACCATGATAGCAGCAGTGGTCAACTGGACCATGGTGGCAGCAGTGGTCAACTGTACCATGGTGGCAGCAGTGGTCAACTGGACCATGGTGGCAGCAGTGGTCAACTGGACCATGGTGGCAGCAGTGGTCAACTGGACCATGGTGGCAGCAGTGACCAACTGGACCATGGTGGCAGCAGTGACCAACTGGACCATGGTGGCAGCAGTGACCAACTGGACCATGGTGGCAGCAGTGGTCAACTGGACCATGGTGGCAGCAGTGGTCAAGTGGACCATGGTGGCAGCAGTGGTCAAGTGGACCATGGTGGCAGCAGTGGTCAAGTGGACCATGGTGGCAGCAGTGACCAACTGGACCATGGTGGCAGCAGTGGTGAACGGGACCATGGTGGCAGCAGTGGTCAACTGGACCATGGTGGCAGCAGTGACCAACTGGACCATGGTGGCAGCAGTGACCAACTGGACCATGGTGGCAGCAGTGACCAACTGGACCATGGTGGCAGCAGTGACCAACTGGACCATGGTGGCAGCAGTGACCAACTGGACCATGGTGGCAGCAGTGGTCAACTGGACCATGGTGGCAGCAGTGGTCAACTTGACCATGGTGGCAGCAGTGACCAACTGGACCATGGTGGCAGCAGTGACCAACTGGACCATGGTGGCAGTAGTGGTCAACTGGACCATGGTGGCAGCAGTGACCAACTGGACCATGGTGGCAGCAGTGACCAACTGGACCATGGTGGCAGCAGTGACCAACTGGACCATGGTGGCAGCAGTGGCCAACTGGACCATGGTGGCAGCAGTGGTCAACTGGACCATGGTGGCAGCAGTGACCAACTGGACCATGGTGGCAGCAGTGGTCAAATGGACAATGGTGGCAGCAGTGGTCAACTGAACCATGGTGGCAGCAGTGACCAACTGGACCAAGGTGGCAGCAGTGGTCAACTGGACCATGGTGGCAGCAGTGACCAACTGGACCATGGTGGCAGCAGTGACCAACTGGACCATGGTGGCAGCAGTGGTCAACTGGACCATGGTGGCAGCAGTGGTCAACTGGACCATGGTGGCAGCAGTGGTCAACTGGACCATGGTTGCAGCAGTGGTCAATTGGACCATGGTGGCAGCAGTGGTCAACTGGACCATGGTGGCAGCAGTGATCAACTGGACCATGGTGGCAGAAGTGGTCAACTGGACCATGGTAGCAGCAGTGGTCAACTGGACCATGGTGGCAGCAGTGGTCAACCGGACCATGGTGGCAACAGTGGTCAACTGGACCATGGTGGCAGCAGTGGTCAAATGGACCATGGTGGCAGCAGTGACCAACTGGACCATGTTGGCAGCAGTGGTCAACTGGACCATGGTGGCAGCAGTGGTCAATTGGACCATGTTGGCAGCAGTGGTCAACTGGACCATGGTGGCAGCAGTGGTCAACTGGACCATGGTGGCAGCAGTGGTCAACTGGACCATGGTGGCAGCAGTGACCAACTGGACCATGGTGGCAGCAGTGATTGTTACAAAAAACGCGATTCTAAAAGCTTAGAGATCTCCAGTGAATACTAGAAAGGACTGCCCTTCTAGCATCCAGCCTGTTACTGGGTTTTCGTAACAAGTAGTCAGTATCCTTGTCCAATTATCCATTAGAATTCAGTATAATTCAATAGTGCTTCAGGATTACAACTGGTAGGCTACTAACTAGAGAAATTAAAATTTAATAAATTTATTAAGTCTAGAGGTATATTATCAAATTAAATTAAATTACAGCAATCAAAATAAAATCAATCTCTCGAGTTCAATATTATTGTGCTGAAAGCACATATCACATTTATAATTCTTAAGTACCGTCAGGTACATTAACATTTAATAAGATATTACAAATATGTACAAGTAAGTTTGTGTATGCGTGTAAGTGCTCTAAGTAGTTCACTATGTCTCACGACTCGACTAGACTTAAACAAGTGACTGACAAAGTCCTCACATAAACTAACTTCTTGACCGACTGGCAACCAGAACAGTCTGCTTGAACAATGAAAAGAATGCTAAGCCCAATAGCCATATAACAAGCGACTGCGACACAATCAGGATCAAGGAGATAATATAACGACACTAAGTAGGGACCATCAGCAGATCCTCCACAAAAGTTACAAAACTCCCATACTACTGAATCTAAGTTCAGCATAGGAAAAACCCGACTGTGACAATACACAGAAACCAGTACAAAATTAGGTCAGAAGCTATAGCTAAGGACCTGAGATGTTCAGAGTGTCTAAGCGACACACAACCTCAGTACAACGTCGAAAATCACTAAGTCTATACAATGTTCTGTGAACAGAGTTCTACAGAACTAACAAGAATAATGAGACAGACAATCTGTCCAACCACCAAGCGAGTCTAGAGCAGACTGAATACTTCACGAGAGGTGAGGAAACCCCCCCCCCTCGATCACGTGATAGCTCCGTGGACAGCACAGCTCAGAAGCCGGCAGTATAACGAGCGACAAGCGATAATTACAGTAGTTTGACAATCAAGACTTGAACTGAGCACATATTATGTACATCCTAACAACATAAGTCAAATAAGAATATAAAGCAATATATTTACGATTTAGCTATTATCGCAAATATAAGCAATATAAAATTATATGAAAAGATAATATACATTATATATATACATAATAATCATTGTAACCCATTCAGGGGTTGCAACACCCCCCCCCCCAACACGACAGAGGGTCGCACTAGGAGTTGCATTAATGTCTTTCACATTATTACTGATTACTCATATCAATACAATTTAATATAAATATTAATCAAAGTCTCTCTTGTGCCAAGCACCTCTACAATTTCACAGTGTCCGTTACTAGGATATGCCCCTAGTACTAGGGCAGTACACTGTATCGTATCTCTGCATACTCGTGGTTATGTACATCAGTGTAGAGACAGGATAGCGCTGACAAGGAGGGCACTGAGGCTCGATCATAGTAGAGGAGACTGCATTCCACTCTTAAGTAGTGGTTGTGGAATGCGAGGCAGTATGAACATCTGAGTATGAAACAGCTTAAGGTGTGTAGTGAGGGGGGGTCTGCGACAGGACAGTGTTGCGTCATGCAGTACATCACCCGCACCACACTACACACTCAACACTCAGCTTGTCTCCTCCTCACACAATACTGTGAATATATAAATATAATAATTAGACATGACATGAGTATATATAGTTAATATGGGCTGGAGGGATTAAGTTACTTTACTGAATTTGACATAGCATAAAATTACGTTAATTTAATGTAACTGATAATTATTAAGGACGAGACAGAGCGTCAGCAATTACATTACAATGTTACTATAATAGTAACAATTATCGAGATCCTTTGCTTCACTCTCAGTAACTGCTATATCTCTCAGTCTTTCCAGTGACTGATCAACAAACTGATCCTTGATTAAATCATCATGAGTAAGAAATTTAACGTCAGTTGTGTCTTGACTAGGTTGATGACCGGGGGGAGTCAGTGTTAATGATCCTGGGCGCAGAGCGTCACTAAACAACATATTCAACCCCAAATCATTGTCATCAACTAACTCAACAGGAGACAAGGATGGTTGTTGTATCTTTGACATAGCTCTAGTAATTGCGCTGAGAGGAAATAAAATAGGTTTCTCTCTACAAGCTTCAATGGCATAATTATCATCAGTGTTATTATCAATCACAAGTGGTTCTTTACATATACCAGCATGAAGGATATCGTTCCCTATCAACAAGTCCACTGACCTGATGGGAAATACACCACTGGATATACCCACTGAAATATAACCAGTATAATAGCTTGTTTCAATATAAACTTTGTGCAGAGGCACTTTTATAACAGCCCCTCCATAGGCTTCTAACAATACATCTATCTTGCAATAGGTATCGTCAGTTATGGGCAGTACATCTTCTCTTAATAACGTGAGATAACTGCCAGTGTCTCTGAAAGAAATTATCTCAGTTAGATGTGATTCGTCAAATCCTACTTTATCTCTCGAAAAGTAAGGACTCATCGCTGAACGAATCTTTTCGTCAGATACACTTTCTGACGCTAGTCATCTATCCTGAGTAACATTATCTAAAACAGTAGGATCAGAGGCATTGCTAGGATTTTGGTGCCTTTGTTGCTCGGAAGAGGATACGACTTGAGTGGGGGCGCCAGCCGCACGACTGTTTCTCGTATCTCTTTCTAATTTATAGCAATACTCTCTAGCATGTCCTTTCCTGTTACAATAGGTACATTTAACTTTCTTCTTCTCGATACCAGATTTCTGTCTAGCCACAGAGACAGATTCAGGATTGTGAGTTTTCCTGGTAAAGGTACGAGAAGTTACAGTAGCAGGTACATCAGGCCGGCAATGAGCAGCTGATTTAGGTTGCCAACTTCTAGGACAATCTTTAGTTACCTTGTTTCTTTGTGTTTTAGTACGTACAAGTTTGTGAGAAATCTCGTAATTGTCTGCTAATGCTGCAGTTTCCAGAATATCCGAGGTAGTATGATCGATCAGATATTCTTGTATGTCAGCAGGCATACAGTTGTTAAACTCTTCGTGTAGTAACAACTGAACAAGGCTGTCGTAGTTGTTACACTTGGCAGACCTACACCACCTCTGAAATGCAACTTTTTTCTCACGAGCAAACTCTACACAAGTTTGATCTTGTCGTCGTTGTAACGTACGAAATGCTCTTTGATAACTTACAGGTAACAAGTTATACGTCTCTAGAATTGTTTGTTTGACAGCGTCATAACTAATGTACTTGGTAAATGGCAAAGCTGCAGTACAGGTTTGAGCTCTTCCCGTCAAAGCAGTATGCAACAATGTTGCCCAGTGCTTACGTGGCCAATTCATAGCACGTGCCTGGTTCTCAAACACATCAAAATATGTGTCTAAGTCACTTTCAAAAAACTTAGGAACCATGGATGCAGCTTTCTGCACATTAAATGTGTCCTGTGATCTATCAGTCTGTTGTCTTCCCAGACGAACATTTTCTCTTTGGAAATCTTCTTCGTTCAATCTCCTCTGTGCCTCTATTTGTGCAGTCTGCAACATAAGGAGGCGTTCAAACCTCTCAAACTGTTCCTGAGAGATAGGACCAGTGGGTAATGGAGGAGTAGGGAAATTAACATGGTCTGGACGGTCCTTAGGTCGGACACTTCGTCCAGCCGTCTCTAGAGAGTCTAGATCTGGTCTAGGATAAGTAGATACAGGTGTAGTATACACTGTACTAGTATTAGGCTGTGTCATACTACCAGCTATACTCTGTACTATAGTGTCAGTGAAGGAAGGAGCGAGCGAGAACTGAGCTACACTAGGCTCAGACACTAGGCTCACTTCTGCCTTAGTTGCTCTTTCTTCAACTTCAAATAGAGTCATACTTCCTAATTGTGACACTAGGCTTTCTGAATCTGAATCATAATCAGACATCTCTGTATGAGCAGGAAACAATATATCTTTAATTAACGCTCTGACAGTTTCTGCGGTGTAATTCCTGTTATACGTCACACCGAGATATTTGGCTACTTGCCAACACGTCTGAAGTTTTAATGTACTTAACTCAGACAAAGTCAGAGTATCAATTAACTGTTTCACTTTGGCATACATCACGAAAATAATTGTACTACGAGAGAGTGATTATGGGAAACTATAATCCTAATAGGAATTTTAGTGTTGGTTGTCTTAGAGCTAGAACTCATAAACAGTATTTCCATCTCCTTGGATCAAGAGACTCAGTCAGGTACATACATCCACCTGGTATGTTGTACAAGACTAAACTCAAAGTCTTCAGATTAGGAAAGTACTCAAAGTGTTTGATCATAGAGTTACTAGTATGTCAAACTGGACAATTTCTCCAACACCTTGGATCAAGAGCATCTCCCGGACAGGCCCCCATTTGTTACAAAAAACGCGATTCTAAAAGCTTAGAGATCTCCAGTGAATACTAGAAAGGACTGCCCTTCTAGCATCCAGCCTGTTACTGGGTTTTCGTAACAAGTAGTCAGTATCCTTGTCCAATTATCCATTAAAATTCAGTATTATTCAATAGTGCTTCAGGATTACAACTGGTAGGCTACTAACTAGAGAAATTAAAATTTAATAAATTTATTAAGTCTAGAGGTATATTATCAAATTAAATTAAATTACAGCAATCAAAATAAAATCAATCTCTCGAGTTCAATATTATTGTGCTGAAAGCACATATCACATTTATAATTCTTAAGTACCGTCAGGTACATTAACATTTAATAAGATATTACAAATATGTACAAGTAAGTGTGTGTATGCGTGTAAGTGCTCTTAAGTAGTTAGCTATGTCTCAAGACTCGAATAAGACTTAAACAAGTGACTGACAAAGTCCTCAAATAAACTAACTTCTTGACCGACTGGCAACCAGAACAGTCTGCTTGAACAACAAAGAATGCTAAGCCCAATAGCAATGCAATATCAAGCGACTGCGACACAGAATCAGGAACTGGGAAATAATATAACGACACTAAGTAGGGACCATCAGCAGATCCTCCACAAAAGTTACAAAACTCCCATACTACTGAATCTAAGTTCAGCATAGGAAAAACCCGACTGTGACAATACACAGAAACCAGTACAAAATTAGGTCAGAAGCTATAGCTAAGGACCTGAGATGTTCAGAGTGTCTATGTGACACACAACCTCAGTACAACGTCGAAAATCACTAAGTCTATACAATGTTCTGTGAACAAAGTTCTACAGAACTAACAAGAATAATGAGACAGACAATCTGTCCAACCACCAAGCGAGTCTCCAGCAGACTGAATACTTCACGAGAGGTGAGGACACCCCCCCCCCTCGATCACGTGATAGCTACGTGGACAACTGCAGCTCAGAAGCCGGCAGTATAACGAGCGACAAGCGATAATTACAGTAGTTTGACAATCAAGACTAACTGAGCACATTTTATATACATCCTAACAACATAAGCTAAATAACAATATAACAGTCAAATAATAATATAAAGTCATACATTTACGATTTAGCTATTATCGCAAATATAAGCAATATAAAATTAAATGAAAAGATAATATACATTACATATATACATAATCATTGTAACCCATTCAGGGGTTGCAACATGGACCATGGTGGCAGCAGTGGTCAACTGGACCACTTTGGCAGCAGTGGTCAACTGGACCACGGTGGCAGCAGTGGTCAACTTGACCATGGTGGCAACAGTGGTCAACTGGACCATGGTGGAAGATGTGGTCAACTGGACCATGGTGGCAGCAGTGGTAAACTGGACCATGGTGGCAGCAGTGGTCAACTGGACAATGGTGGCAGCAGTGGTTAACTGGACCATGGTGGCAGCAGTGGTCAACTGGACCATGGTGGCAGCAGTGGTCAACTGGACCATGGTGGCAGCAGTGGTCAACTGGACCATGGTGGCAGCAGTGGTCAACTGGACCATGGTGGCAGCAGTGACCAACTGGACCATGGTGGCAGCAGTGGTCAACTGGACCACGGTGGCAGCAGTGGTCAACTGGACCACGGTGGCAGCAGTGGTCAACTGGACCATGGTGGCAGCAGTGACCAACTGGACCATGGTGGCAGCAGTGGTCAACTGGACCATGGTGGCAGCAGTGACCAACTGGACCATGGTGGCAGCAGTGGTCAACTGGACCATGGTGGCAGCAGTGGTAAACTGGACCATGCTGGCAGCAGTGGTCAATTGGACCATGGAAGCAGCAGTGGTCAACTGGACCATGGTGGCAGCAGTGGTCAACTGGACCATGGTGGCAGCAGTGGTCAACTGGACCATGGTGGCAGCAGTGACCAACTGGACAATGGTGGCAGCAGTGGTCAACTGGACCACGGTGTCAGCAGTGGTCAATTCGACCATGATAGCAGCAGTGGTCAACTGGACCATGGTGGAAGCAGTGGTCAACTGGACCATGGTGGCAGCAGTGGTCAACTGGACCATGGTGGCAGCAGTGGTCAACTGGACCATGGTGGCAGCAGTGGTCAACTGGACCATGGTGGCAGCAGTGACCAACTGGACCATGGTGGCAGCAGTGACCAACTGGACCATGGTGGCAGCAGTGACCAACTGGACCATGGTGGCAGCAGTGGTCAACTGGACCATGGTGGCAGCAGTGGTCAAGTGGACCATGGTGGCAGCAGTGGTCAAGTGGACCATGGTGGCAGCAGTGGTCAACTGGACCATGGTGGCAGCAGTGACCAACTGGACCATGGTGGCAGCAGTGGTGAACTGGACCATGGTGGCAGCAGTGGTGAACTGGACCATGGTGGCAGCAGTGACCAACTGGACCATGGTGGCAGCAGTGACCAACTGGACCATGGTGGCAGCAGTGACCAACTGGACCATGGTGGCAGCAGTGACCAACTGGATCATGGTGGCAGCAGTGACCAACTGGACCATGGTGGCAGCAGTGGTCAACTGGACCATGGTGGCAGGAGTGGTCAACTGGACCATGGTGGCAGCAGTGACCAACTGGACCATGGTGGCAGCAGTGACCAACTGGACCATGGTGGCAGTAGTGGTCAACTGGACCATGGTGGCAGCAGTGACCAACTGGACCATGGTGGCAGCAGTGACCAACTGGACCATGGTGGCAGCAGTGACCAACTGGACCATGGTGGCAGCAGTGGCCAACTGGACCATGGTGGCAGCAGTGGTCAACTGGACCATGGTGGCAGCAGTGACCAACTGGACCATGGTGGCACCAGTGGTCAAATGGACCATGGTGGCAGCAGTGGTCAACTGAACCATGGTGGCAGCAGTGACCAACTGGACCAAGGTGGCAGCAGTGGTCAACTGGACCATGGTGGCAGCAGTGACCAACTGGACCATGGTGGCAGCAGTGACCAACTGGACCATTGTGGCAGCAGTGGTCAACTGGACCATGGTGGCAGCAGTGGTCAACTGGACCATGGTGGCAGCAGTGGTCAACTGGACCATGGTGGCAGCAGTGGTCAACTGGACCACGGTGGCAGCAGTGGTCAACTGGACCATGGTGGCAGCAGTGGTCAACTGGACCATGGTGGCAGCAGTGACCAACTGGACCATGGTGGCAGCAGTGGTCAACTGGACCATGGTGGCAGCAGTGGTCAACTGGACCATGGTGGCAGCAGTGGTAAACTGGACCATGGTGGCAGCAGTGGTCAACTGGACCATGGTAGCAGCAGTGGTCAACTGGACCATGGTGGCAGCAGTGGTCAACTGGACCATGGTGGCAACAGTGGTCAACTGCACCATGGTGGCAGCAGTGGTCAACTGGACCATGGTGGCAGCAGTGACCAACTGGACAATGTTGGCAGCAGTGGTCAACTGGACCATGGTGGCAGCAGTGACCAACTGGACCATGGTGGCAGAAGTGACCAAGTGGACCATGGTGGCAGCAGTGGTCAACTGGACCATGGTGGCAGCAGTGGTAAACTGGACCATGGTGGCAGCAGTGGTCAACTGGACCATGGTAGCAGCAGTGGTCAACTGGACCATGGTGGCAGCAGTGGTCAACTGGACCATGGTGGCAGCAGTGGTCAACTGGACCATGGTGGCAGCAGTGGTCAACTGGACCATGGTGGCAGCAGTGACCAACTGGACCATGGTGGCAGCAGTGACCAACTGGACCATGGTGGCAGCAGTGACCAACTGGACCATGGTGGCAGCAGTGGTCAACTGGACCATGGTGGCAGCAGTGGTCAACTGGACCATGGTGGCAGCAGTGGTCAAGTGTACCATGGTGGCAGCAGTGGTCAAGTGGACCATGGTGGCATCAGTGGTCAACTGGAGCATGGTGGCAGCAGTGACCAACTGGACCATGGTGGCAGCAGTGGTCAAATGGACCATGGTGGCAGCAGTGGTCAACTGAACCATGGTGGCAGCAGTGACCAACTGGACCATGGTTGCAGCAGTGACCAACTGGACCATGGTGGCAGCAGTGACCAACTTGACCATGGTGGCAGCAGTGGTCAAGTGGACCATGGTGGCAGCAGTGGTCAAGTGGACCATGGTGGCAGCAGTGGCCAACTGGACCATGGTGGCAGCAGTGGCCAACTGGACCATGGTGGGAGCAGTTACCAACTGGACCATGGTGGCAGCAGTGGCCAACTGGACCATGGTGGCAGCAGTGACCAACTGGACCATGGTGGCAGCAGTGGTCAAGTGGACCATGGTGGCAGCAGTGGTCAACTGGACGATGGTGGCAGCAGTGGTCAAGTGGACCATAGTGGCAGCAGTGGTCAACTGGACCATGGTGGCAGCAGTGATCAACTGGACCATGGTGGCAGCAGTGAGCAACTGGACCATGGTGGCAGCAGTGGTGAACTGGACCATGGTGGCAGCAGTGACCAACTGGACCATGGTGGCAGCAGTGACCAACTGGACCATGGTGGCAGCAGTGGTCAACTGAACCATGGTGGCAGCAGTGGTCAACTGGACCATGGTGGCAGCAGTGGTCAACTGGACCATGGTGGCTGTTGCAACCCCTGAATGGGTTACAATGATTATGTATATATAATGTATATTACCTTTTCATTTAATTTTATATTGCTTATATTTGCGATAATAGCTAAATCGTAAATGTATGACTTTATATTATTATTTGACTGTTATATTGTTATTTAGCTTATGTTGTTAGGATGTATATAAAATGTGCTCAGTTAGTCTTGATTGTCAAACTACTGTAATTATCGCTTGTCGCTCGTTATACTGCCGGCTTCTGAGCTGCAGTTGTCCACGTAGCTATCACGTGATCGCCTCACCTCTTGTGAAGTAGTCAGTCTGCTGGAGAAACAGATTGTCTGTCTGAGTCTGCTGGAGATCTCAGATTGTCTGTCTCAGTTAGTTCTGTAGAACTAGAACATATAGAAGTGAGACGACTGAGGTTGTGTGTCCATAGACACTTGAACTAGGTCATATAGCTTCTGTCCTAATTTTGCTGGTTTCTGTGTATTGTCTGTTACAAAAAACGCGATTCTAAAAGCTCTCCAGTAATACTAAGTAGTCCAGTATCGTAACAAGTTGTCCTTGTCCAATTATCCATTAAAATTCAGTATGGTTCAATAGTGCTTTAGGATTACAACTGGTAGGCTACTAACTAGAGAAATTAAAATTTAATAAATTTATTAAGTCTATAAGTTGTCTAGAGGTATATTATCAAAGTAAATTAATTACAGCAATCAAAATAAAATCAATCTCTCGAGTTCAATATTATTGTGCTGAAAGCACATATCACATTTATAATTCTTAAGTACCGTCAGGTACATTAACATTTAATAAGATATTACAAATATGTACAAGTGTGTGAGTATGCGTGTAAGTGCTCTTAAGTAGTTAGCTGTGTCTCAAGACTCGAATAAGACTTAAACAAGTGACTGACAAAGTCCTCAAATAAACTAACTTCTTGACCGACTGGCAACCCGAACAGTCTGCTTGAACAACAAAGAATGCTAAGCCCAATAGCAATGCAATATCAAGCGACTGCGACACAGAATCAGGAACTGGGAAATAATATAACGACACTAAGTAGGGACCATCTGCAGATCCTCCACAAGTTACAAAACTCCCATAATACTGAATCTTCGTTCAGCATAGGAAAACTGTGACTGTGACAATACACAGGAACCAGTACAAAATTAGGTCAGAAGCTATAGCTAAGGACCTGAGATGTTCAGAGTGTCTATGTGACACACAACCTCAGTACAACGTCGAAAATCACTAAGTCTTTACAATGTTCTGTGAACAAAGTTCTACAGAACTAACAAGAATAATGAGACAGACAATCTGTCCAACCAGCAAGCGAGTCTCCAGCAGACTGTCAGACAGACAAGCTGTCCAACCAGCAAGCGAGTCTCCAGCAGACTGTCAGACAGACAAGCTGTCCAACCAGCAAGCGAGTCTCCAGCAGACTGACAATTTCACGAGAGGTGAGGACACCCCCCCCTCGATCACGTGATAGCTACGTGGACAACTGCAGCTCAGAAGCCGGCAGTATAACGAGCGACAAGCGATAATTACAGTAGTTTGACAATCAAGCCTAACTGAGCACATTTTATATACATCCTAACAACATAAGCTAAATAACAATATAATAGTCAAATAATAATATAAAGTCATACATTTACGATTTAGCTATCATCGCAAATATAAGCAATATAAAATTAAATGAAAAGGTAATATACATTACATATATACATAATCATCATTGTAACCCATTCAGGGGTTGCAACACCCCCCCCAACACGACAGAGGGTCGCACTAGGAGTTGCATGAATGTCTATCACATTATTTCTGGTTACTTATATCAATAAAATATTAATCCGAGTCTCTTGTGCCAAGCACTTCTAAAATTTTACAGCGTCCGTCACTAGGATATGCCCCTAACTAGGGCAGTACACAGTATCGTATTTCTGCATACTCGTGGTTATATACATCAGTGTAGAGACAGGATAGCGCTGAAAAGGAGGGCACGTTGAGGCTCGATCATAGTAGAGGAGACTGCATTCCACTCTTAAGTAGTGGTTGTGGAATGCGAGGCAGTACGAACATCTGAGTATGAAACAGCTTAAGGTGTGTAGTGAGGGGGGGGTCTGCGACAGGACAGTGTTGCGTCACGCAGTACCTCTCCCACACGACACTACTCACTCAACACTCAGCTTGTCTCCTCCTCACACAACATTACTGTGAATATATAAATATAATAATTAGACATGACATGAGTATATATAGTTAATATGGGCTGGAGGGATTAAGTTACTTTACTGAATTTGACATAGCAAGTAACAAAAGGTATTTGGGCATAAAATTACGTTAATTTAATGTAATTGATAATTATTAAGGACGTGACAGAGCGTCAGCAATTACATTACAATGACCACTTATGTGTTTTATGCTAATAGAATAAGGTTGGATTCTGAGGGCCCACCTCATGATCCTAGCATTTTTACTTTTCATAGTATTTATATAGGTGAGTGGATTGTGGTCTGAAAAAACGTTAATTTTAAATGGGGAAGTGCCCAAATACACGTCAAAATGTTCCAATGACACCACAAGAGCTAGAGCTTCTTTCTCAATAGTGGCATAATTTTTCTGGTGTCGTTTGAGCTTAGATGAATAGTAACATATAGGATGGAGAATATCAGTGGAAGTTGACTGTTGGAGCAGCACAGCGCCCACTGCATAACAACTCGCATCTATATGTAAAAAGAAGGGAAGATTGAAATTAGGACTCTTCAACACAGGAGCAGAGGATAGCAAGCGCTTCAACCTTTTGAACGAGTCTGAACAATCTCTAGTCCAGGTGAACTGAACTTTGCTACTAGTAAGCTCAGTGAGGGGAGCTGCAATCTGAGAAAAGTTTGGACAGAACCTGCGATAATATCCTGCCATACCCAGGAATCTCTGTACTCCTTTCCTATCCTGTGGCACTGGAAATTCAGAAATTGCACGAACCTTAGCCTCAATAGGAGCAACCTCACCTTGGCCGATACAAAAGCCTAGATAGGTAATCTTGGCTTGACCAAAACTACATTTAGCTAAGTTAACAGTGAAGTTGTAGTGCGCCAGTCTCTCAAACAATGCTCTGAGACGCGTCAAGTGCTGTTCCCACTCGTCACTGTACACCACTAAGTCGTCAAGGTAGGCTTCTACTCCTTCTAAGTTGTGGGTCAACTCGTTCATTATACGCTGGAATGAAGAAGCCGCGTTACATAGGCCGAAGGGGGTGACGAGGTAGTTAAACAATCCATCTTGAACAGTAAAAGCAGATATTTCTTGAGCACGTTCAGTAAGCGGGACTTGATAATAGCCTCGTAAGAGATCTAAACGGCTGACAAACTGGGCTCCTGACACACGGTCAATAAGGTCGTCAATGCGAGGTAGAGGATAACCATCAGGCAAGGTGACAGAGTTCACTTTCCTGTAATCAGTGCACATCCTGAAACTACCGTCAGGTTTAGGCACTAAAATACAGGGAGATGCCCATGGACTTTTACTGCGCTCAATAAGTCCGTGAGATAACAGAAAATCAACCTCTTCTCTCAATGCTTTATGCTTTGTTGGACTCATCCTATATGGTGATTGCTTAATGGGTGATGCTCCCTGTACATCAACGTCATGTACACCCAAAGTACAACGTTTAGGAACATCACCGAACAATTCAGGGAAATGCAAAATCAAGTTTTTAATATTACCAGCTTTATCAATTCCAAGGTTACTAAGAAAATCGTCTAGTGATTGTAGAGTCACTGAATTTTCTAAACGCACCTCTATACCTCTAGAGATGTCAGGTAGACTGACGTTTTCTTCCTCTGTCCTAGGAAGAATAGAAGTAGTAGGTAGAGGACTAGCGTAGTATGCCTTGAGCTGGTTAACATGGTACACATGATTAGATTTCTTTTTCCCAGGAGTACGTACCAAATAATTTACGTCGCTAAGCTTTTTCACTACTTCCAGGGGACCATCATACCTGGCTTGTAGAGCATGACCTGGTACTAATTTCCGAGCCATCACCTTATCTCCTGCTTTAAAAGAACGAGAGACAGCACGCTTGTCATAATGTTGCTTCATTCTAGCTTGGGCTGAAACTAGGTTTTTCGAAGCTAGCTCTCTAGCGGCTGTCAGATGTTGTTGCATTAATGAAGGTGAAGTACTCAATGATGGATTTGATTTTCCTGTCCACACGTCTTTCAACACTGCAAGAGGACCACGCACTTGGTGTCCGAATATTAATTCAAACGGACTAAATCCGAGACTTTCTTGTTCACTTTCTCTCATAGCGAACAGAAGAAAAGGTATACCCTCATCCCAGTCTCTAGAAAAATGTTCACAATAAGCTCTCATCATAGACTTCAATGTCTGATGAAATCTCTCTAGAGCCCCTTGTGACTGTGGATGATAACTGGTTGAAAGTACAGACTTTATTCCTAGGTGGGATAATGCTTCTCGAAAGATCTTAGAAGTGAAATTAGATCCCTGATCTGATTGTATCTCTCGTGGCAATCCAACCTGGGAGAAAAATTTCATCAACGCTCTCACAATAGCACGAGCATTAATTTTTCTCATAGGAATAGCTTCGGGATAGCGTGTTGCAGCGTCCATAATAGTAAATAAGTATTGGTTTCCTAGTTTGGTTCTAGGCAAAGGACCAACACAATCAATAATAAGACGTGAGAATGGTTCACCATGCACGGTGATAGGAATGAGAGGCGCAGGTGGAGGTGTGTGCGCTGGCTTGCCTGTCACTTGACACACGTGGCAACGTCGCACATGATCAGCTATTGTTTCCTTCATCTTTGGCCAAGTACCCCTCAAGGAAGGTTCCTTGATGTTGGTGAGGGGCTCTTGATTTAGGGAATTGGATCTGTGCTCCAGTTCCCCAAATTAAGCCTGAATGCCTTCCACATACCCCCCCAGGCGCTGTATAATCCTCCGGGTTTAGCGCTTCCCCCTTGATTGTAATAATAATTTGGCCAAGTAAAATTCCTATTAGGATTATAGTTTCCAATAATCACTCTCTCGTAGTACAATTATTTTCGTGATGTATGCCAAAGTGAAACAGTTAATTGATACTCTGACTTTGTCTGAGTTAAGTACATTAAAACTTCAGACGTGTTGGCAAGTAGCCAAGTATCTCGGTGTGACGTATAACAGGAATTACACCGCAGAAACTGTCAGAGCATTAATTAAAGATATATTGTTTCCTGCTCATACAGAGATGTCTGATTATGATTCAGATTCAGAAAGTCTAGTGTTACAATTAGGAAGTATGACTCTATTTGAAGATGAAGGAGCAACTAAGGCAGAAGTGAGCCTCGGGTCTGAGCCTAGTGTAGCTCAGTTCTCGCTCACACCTTCCCGCCTCACTGACACTATAGTACAGAGTATAGATGGTATGACACAGCCTAATACTAGTACAGTGTATACTACACCTGTATTTACTTATCCTAGACCAGATCTAGACACTCTAGAGACGGCTGGACCAAGTGTCCGACCTAAGGACCGTCCAGACCATGTTAATTTCCCTACTCCTCCATTGCCCACTGGTCCTATCTCTCAGGATCAGTTTGAGAGGTTGGAACGCCTCATTATGTTGCAGACTGCACAAATAGAGGCACAGAGGAGATTGAACGAAGAAGATTTCCAAAGAGAAAATGTTCGTCTGGGAAGACAACAGACTGATATATCACAGGACACATTTAATGTGCAGAAAGCTGCATCTATGGTTCCTAAGTTTTTTGAAAGTGACTTAGACACATATTTTGATGTGTTTGAGAACCAGGCTCGTGCTATGAACTGGCCACGTAAGCACTGGGCAACATTGCTTCATACTGCTTTGACGGGAAGAGCTCAAACTTGTACGGCTGCTTTACCATTTGCTAAGTACATTAGTTATGACGCTGTCAAACAAACTATTCTAGAGACATATAACTTGTTACCTGTAAGTTATCAAAGAGCATTTCGTACGTTACAACGACGAAAAGATCAAACTTGTGTAGAGTTTGCTCGTGAGAAAAAAGTTACATTTGAGAGATGGACTAGAGCTGCTAAGTGTAACAACTACGACAGCCTTGTTCAGTTGTTACTACACGAAGAGTTTAACAACTGTATGTCTGCTGACATACAAGAATATCTGATCGATCATACTACCTCGGATATTCTGGAAATTGCAGCATTAGCAGACAATTACGAAATTTCTCACAAACTTGTACGTACTAAAACACTCAGAAACAAGGTAACTAAAAATTGTCCTAGAAGTTGGCAACCTAAATCAGCTGCTCATTGCCGGCCTGATGTACCTGTTACTGTAACTTCTTGTACCTTTACCAGGAAAACTCACAATCCTGAATCTGTCTCTGTGGCTAGACAGAAATCTGGTATCGAGAAGAAGAAAGTTAAATGTACCTATTGTAACAGAAAAGGACATACTAGAGAGTATTGCTATAAGTTAGAAAGAGATGCGAGATACAGTCGTGCGGCTGGCGCCCCCACACAAGTTGTATCCTCTTCCGAGCAACAAAGGCACCAAAATCCTAGCAATTCCTCTTATCCTACTGTTTTAGATAATGTTACTCAGGATAGATGACTAGTGTCAGAAAGTGTATCTGACGTAAAGATTCGTTCAGCGATGAGTCCTTACTTTTCGAGAGATAAAATAGGGCTTGACGAATCACATCTAACTGATTATTATTATTATTATAATCAAGGGGGTAGCGCTAAACCCGGAGGATTATACAGCGCCTGGGGGGGGATATGTGGAAGGCATTTTTTTTTTTATATTTTATTTAAAACATCATAAATACAAGGCTGCTTAAAAATTAAATAGCATCACCATACATAATCTATAGAGTACAACGAGGTACACACCATAAATACCAGAAAAAAAAAAATCTTTAACTAATACGTATAGATATATACGACAAACACACCATAAAATGCATACGTACGTTTCACTAAACACACACAATACCAAAAGATATAACTGCGTAACAAATATAACACTGGTGGAAACCCCACTTAACCCATTATAACCTACATGCACATCATACAAACATGTTACATTGATGTTTAAACAATAGTTTATGTAATTTGCATACAAAATATACAATTGATTATAGAAATTCCAACTTAGACACAAATTCAATGATTTACTCTAACACAAATTCATTAACATAATAAATATTATATAAATTGACGATCATATTAATCGTCAGCAATTTCCATCCATTCCATAAGTGTTCAATCTTGATACCTATGAACTACGTTTGAATCACAAACAAAAATCATAATGTTGCTACATATTTATAGGATACAATTGGACGACTCAGGGTAATGTACACGTGTTATATCCCTTTAATACTTTGGTGACTCACAGACTAGATTGAACAGTAACAGGGAAGGGATAAAACATGCATATATATATACATATATACATATACATATATATATATATATATATATATATATATATATATATATACATATACATATACATATATAATATATATATTTGTATATACATAATATATATACATATATATACACATACACATATATACATATACACATATATGCACGTTTATATACCCAAATATCTGGACCTCCATAACACAATCAAAAACAAAACTAAGAAAACTAGTGACTCAAGAATACAACGAGTCTTTACACAAAGGAAGCATCAAAAACATAACAAATATGTAAAGGCACCCCAGTCATTTTGTACACAAAAGGTACAATAAGTAACCCTAACCCCTGAATCTACAACCACACATCCATAACAACTAAAAAACATTCATGCCCAAACTCATATTCACGCAACTCACATCCTTCCCCCCAAGAGACGAGCCAGCTATTGCCCACTGACCTACACGACAACTTATTCGGCATGCCCGTATATTTATCACAGATTCACAAGGGTTTCAAGAGTGAGCCTTTTATAACCGTCCGAAAAACCCTTATCCCACCTCCTCCCATACAATTCCCTATTCCTACACATTGTACGATAAAACGTTATTGCAAGGACACGCCTTCTCACCTCACTGACCCCTTTTCCCCGCATTACCCACGAAATATAAATGTAATCCACGATAATATAATCTAAAGCCCGTTCAACGTCCTGGTCTAATCCACCGATGTCGAGACTTAACGCACGCAGGACCTGCACTCCTCTGCCTCCCACCCTCTGTACCACCCTACCCAACCAACTCCTGACATCTTCTAAACCTTCGCAAAAATAGACAACGTGAAAAGCCGTGTCTTCCCCACCACAAAACCCACACCCGCCTCCCACCACGACTCTTCTGGATCGTAGTATTGCCCCTGACGGCAATATACCATGTAAAAAACGAAACATGACTTCACGCACCCTAGGCCGTAATTTCAACTTGCTAAATCGGAGCCATATATTTTCCCACGAGTACATGGGGAACAAACCTTCTACTGGAGCTGCGCACGTACCCCCTAGTAACCTACTTAAAACCCTTATGCGAATGTTCCTCCGTTCCTTTACCATCAACAAAGCTCGTAGTACAATCTCACATTCCCTTAACTCCATTCCCCTATACCACTTTTTCACCCTCGTATATACTTGGTCCATATTTCCCGCCATCACACCCACACGCCAAACCTCCCACTTTAGAAAAACACATTTCACCCTACGCTTTAAGTCCAACAATCCTAAACCTCCTCGACGTACAGGTAACATAACAACCTCACGTTTTAACCAATCACACCTCGATCCCCACAGAAAGGTAAATACTCTTCTCAATATTCCATTGATCGCTGTTCCTGTAATTGGGAATACAGCCGCAACGTGCCACACCTTACTATACAATAAAACGTTAACAACAATCACACGTTGGGCCAGAGTGAGATGTTGGGGCCTCAAAACACCCAGACGACCAATGACCTTTTCCAACGTCCTTACTGAATTTTCCTCCCGCGCCACATCCAAATCGTCTCTATAAATAATACCGCAAATCTTTAATGACATCGCAGTTGTGTTAACCACGTTACAGCTCACCATTCCACCCCCTTTCCAGGTACCCAACCCCATGATCATCGACTTTTCACTATTTACCTTCATACCCGTGGCACGTTCAAACACACGCACAACATCTTCCAACCCTTTCATAGACATTCGTTCACACACCAAAACAGTCGTATCATCCACATAACCTATTAATGCCGGCCAACAATCCCCTTCCCCTACCCCACCCCCACCCCGGGAACTAACTGTGCTCTCAACCATCCTGTAAAAGGGATCCTGAAAACACGCAAATAAGATCTGTGACATAGGGCACCCTTGTCTTAAACCTCTACCCATCTCAAAGTCCGTCCCCATACACCCATTTATTTGTACCCTCATCCTTGCCCCCTTATACAGCGTGTTTACCCACCCAACTATTTCTTCTCCATAACCCTGTCTCCGAAGAATACTCTGCAGTGCACCCCTTTCCACTCTATCATAGGCGGCTCGCCAGTCCAAGGCCAGTAAAGCCGCCCCCTCCCCTCCCCCCTTTGACTCCACAAAACTTCTTATAAGCCCGTGACCTTCTAACATCGACCTGCCCGGCAACCCATACTGCGATGGCGAAACGACCCTCCCCACCACGCATTTTACCCTATTACCCAAAATTTTTGCGAAAACCTTATAGTCTGCACAGAGCAACGATATCGCCCTATACTTCCCAAGGTTTGGCTGCCCTTTGCCTTTCGGGACCAACACCACAACTGCCGTATTCTGCTTATCCCCTAACGTACCCTTCTCCTTCATACAATTTAATAATCTTACCATGAACTTCCCAATCAACTCCCAATGCTGCAAATAAAATTCCACCGGTAAACCATCAATACCCGGGGACTTGCCCTTCCTCATTCCGTGTAAAGCAATTTCAATTTCCTCCTCAGTAATAACCCCACCCAATGCCTTCCTATCACTGTGACCCAAAATGCACTTAGCATACGTGCACACCTTACTTAATTCCACTTCATCCACGCCACTACTAGTCCAGTGTTTTTTATACCATGTATCCGCATATGCACTCATAGCTTTTGTGTTTCGTATCACTTGACCTGCTCTATGGATTCCCATCGTCTCATTTACCTCCAAGCTCGGGATTGCCGTCAGCGCCTGCTTTTGCTTTTGTTGTCTCAACACACACGCGGATGGCCTATCTCCCCACAAAACTTCTTCTAATCCTGCTTGCACCCTCACCGCTTGAAACCGCTCATTATGCAACGTTCGCAAGCTCTCTTTTATGTCTACAATCTCGTCCATGGGGTAAACACCACCAACCGATCCCTGCCCATAACAACTTCGTAATCGATCCTCTAAATAATTCGCTAGCCCATATTTTAAAGTGTTTATACGCCTACCCTCCCTCACATAAAAGGACTTTATCCTTTCCTTTGCCACCGAGTCCCACCACGTTACAATGTCTTCCACCTCCTGAGCTTCCCTTGAAAGCTCATTCCACAGCATAGAAAAACCCTCCAACCCTTCCTCATCACTTAACACACTAATATTTAATTTCCAATAATTCTTATAAATTTCGGCCATTCCCTCCCACCCTACCTCCACTACAACTGCCCTATGATCTGACAAGACCGTCTCCACCGTATTAAAAGACTTTACAACTACTCCCTGCGAAATATACACTCTGTCTAACCTTGCAGCATATCCCCTTCTGATAAAAGTATGTTCTGTTTCCCACACCCCTCCCCCAAACACATCTCTTAACTTAACATCCCTCAACAAATCTCTGAGAGGTGCAGACACATGCCCAGCCCCTTTGGGTTCGACGTCAGCCGCCCTTATGACACAGTTCCAGTCACCCCCCACTATCGCTACTTCCGGAAGACCACGCAAAAAATAAACAAGGTCCTCACACACAAAATCCGTTCGAACCTTCGTGTCATTCTCCGCAGGGGCATAGACACTTACCAAGGATACACGCTTTCCCATCCAAGTCCCATCCACTCGCAACACCCTCCCCCCACCCCCCTCACATCTCTGCAACACCCTCCCCCCACCCCCCTCACATCTCTGCAACACCCTCCCCCCACCCCCCTCCCTCACACTCTGCAACACAAACGGGCTCGTCTCTTTTATTAAAAGACCCACACCACCTTTCAAACGAATAGTTGGCAGGGTCAGTACTGTATAACCTGCAACCTGCAACACTTCTCCTTCTTTGAAATTGTGTTCTTGAAGGAAGAGAACATCAATTCTATGTTTGCTAAGAAAACTGCTCAACCAATCTCTCTTTAGTCTAGTACATAAACCGTTAACATTAGCAGTCATACACCTAAGGCCTGTTATATTTTCCACCCTTTCCTCTTCTCCTCCCGTGGTTCACCACTTGATTTGTTACGTCTATGTGTCTTCTTTACAGTACCTTCCCATTCGCCTCCCTTCTTGCGATGGCGTCCCTCATGACCCCCCCCCCCCCCCCCCCCCCCCCACCCCTCCCCTCACCCATCCTCTCAGTTTTTTTCCCAGTCCTCTGTGCCGGCGTCAGTACGTCATCCGAATCTGACGTAGCTGCCCGTTTCCTGGTAACGTTCTTATCCTCCATGTCAAGATCCGAGGAAGCCTCACGGTGTACCTCAACATCCACCTCACAATGAGGTATGAAGTCTCCCGATGTCCCAGTCTCGTCGTCCTTCTGCGGAGTCTCATATTGTTGACAATCCGGACTCAGAAAGTCTCCAGCTACGTCTTCCGGAGACGGAGCTTCCACCACTTGCGGTGACAAGGTCCTTAAAACTTCGTCTAAATCCTCACCGACATTCGTCTCTCGACCAATACTCAACACGTCATGCCGGGGTACCAATCCAGTAGATGGTATCGGCAACGACTCAGGTGCAGGCAGCTGAGGGAAGGACTCACTCTCATTTCGAAAAGCCTGTTCCACCATCTCACTCCACAAACGACCACGCCCTTCCTCTGACGAACGATGCTCACCTTCATCACGTGTGACTGGGGCTACTTCTTCTTGCACAGGTTTGGTCACGCGTCTGTTCTTTTCGCATGCCGCCGCTATGTGGTCATACTCTCCACAAATGCGACACGTACGCCGCTGTCCAGGATATAAAACCATTACCTGTGTCCTAAAATCTTGAAGATACACATATGACGGTATGGGTTGACGCAACGTCATCTTAAGGCTGAATGTACCTTCCGGCATACCTGTGTAGGCACCCATTATCCACTTACCCTGCTGGGCAGAATGCACAGTTCCATATTTCTCAAATACGTTTCTGATGTCAGCTTCGTTTGCCTCGAAGGGGACATTCCTCAACTTTATCCAGGTATAATATCGAGACACGTCCACCAGTCTCACACGCACAGCAGGAGTAACGTCAAAACACACATCTTGAAAGCGCGTAACCACCGATTCATAAACTGTCGCAGCAAGCAGTTTCACAAATACTCTATGCGCTCCGTTCAGCGCTACCCCATACAATTCACCATCTTGTATGCCGTATGTCTCCCTGATTATCTTGGGTAAGAGTATTTGAGCTGAACTAGGTGTAATCGCACCTCGAAGCAGTTCAATACCAATAGTATTAACGCGTCTGCGATAACAAACCGCCATCTCAACACCAGTAATTTCCCAGCGGTGTCAACAGAGACACAACAACACCTCCTCGTACCACTGCTGTCAGGTTACTGAGGAGCGTCAGGCAAGGGGGTCTACACAGCCCAAGAGCGATGCAGACAATATCATGTATGGCGTCGTTATTCGGTCTTGGGTTAAGTGCGATTCTAGTGCAGTAATCTTTTGTCGTGTATCTTTTTAATATATTTCTGTCATTTGTATCGCACTGTTTTAAATAAAATATAAAAAAAAAATTATCAGTTACATTAAATTAACGTAATTTTATGCCCAAATACCTTTTGTTACTTGCTATGTCAAATTCAGTAAAGTAACTTAATCCCTCCAGCCCATATTAACTATGTATACTCATGTCATGTCTAATTATTATATTTATATATTCACAGTATTGTTGTGTATGAGGAGGAGACAAGCTGAGTGTTGAGTGGATAGTGTGGTGCGGGTGATGTACTGCGTGACGCAACACTGTCCTGTCGCAGACCCCACCCCTCACTACACACCTTAAGCTGTTTCTTACTCAGATGTTCATACTGCCTAGCATTCCACAACCACTACTTAAGAGTGGAATGCAGTCTCCTCTACTATGATCGAGCCTCATCGTGCCCTGCTCATCTGCGCTATCCTGTCTCTACACTGATGTACATAACCACGAGTATGCAGAGATACGATACTGTGTACTGCCCTAGTACTAGGGGCATATCCTAGTGACAGACGCTGTGAAATTGTAGAAGTGCCTGGCACAAGAGAGACTTTGATTAATATTTATATTATATTGTTAGCAATGTAACCTGAGTAATCAGTAATGTGAAAGACATTAATGCAACTCCTAGTGCGACCCTCTGTCATGTTGGGGGGGGGGGGGGGTGTTGCAACCCCTGAATGGGTTTCAATGATTATGTATATATATAATGTATATTACCTTTTCATATAATTTTATATTGCTTATATTTGCGATAATAGCTAAATCGTAAATGTATTGCTTTATATTGTTATTTGACTTATGTTGTTAGGATGTAACATATTATGTGCTCAGTTCAAGTCTTGATTGTCAAACTACTGTAATTATCGCTTGTTGCTCGTTATACTGCCGGCTTCTGCTTCTTGATGGGCGACTGCTGCCCACGGAGCTATCACGTGGTCGAGGGGGGGGTTGTCCTCACCTCACCTGAAGCATTGAGTCTGCTCTGGACTCTCTTGGTGGTTGGACAGATTGTCTGTCTCATTATTTTTGTTAGTTCTGTAGAACTCTGTTCACAGAACATTGTATAGACTTAGTGATTTTCGACGTTGTACTGAGGTTGTGTGTCGCATAGACACTCTGAGTAACTCAGGTCCTGAGCTGTAACTTCTCACTTAATTTGTACTGGTCTCTGTGTATTGTCACAGTCAGGGTTTTTCCTATGCTGAACTTAGATTCAGTAGTATGGGAGTTTTGTAACTTTTGTGGAGGATCTGCTGATGGTCCCTGCTTAGTGTCATTATATTATCTCCTTGATCCTGATTGTGTCGCAGTCGCTTGTTATATGGCTATTGGGCTTAGCATTCTTTTCATTGTTCAAGCAGACTGTTCGGGTTGCCAGTCGGTCAAGAAGTTTGTTTATTTGAGGACTTTGTCAGTCACTTGTTTAAGTCTAGTCGAGTCGTGAGACATAGCGAACTACTTAGAGCACTTACACACATACATACACACTTGTACATATTTGTAATATCTTATTAAATGTTAATGTACCAGACGGTACTTAAGAATTATAAATGTGATATGTGCTTTCAGCACAATAATATTGAACTCGAGAAATTGATTTTGTTTTGATTACTGTGATTAATTTAATTTAATTTAATTTGATAATATACCTCTAGACAACTTAATGATTAATAAATTTATTAAATTTTATTTTCTCTAGTTAGTAGCCTACCAGTTGTAATCCTGAAGCACTATTGAATCATACTGAATTTTAATGGATAATTGGACAAGGATACTGACTACTTGTTACGAAAACCCAGTAACAGGCTGGATGCTAGAAGGGCAGTCCTTTCTAATATTCACTGGAGATCTCTAAGCTTTTAGAATCGCGTTTTTTGTAACAGTGGCAGCAGTGGTCAACTGGACCATGGTGGCAGCAGTGGCCAACTGGACCATGGTGGCAGCAGTGGCCAAATGGACCAGTGGCAGCAGTAACCAACTGGACCATGGTGGCAGCAGTGGTCAACTGGACCATGGTGGCAGCAGTGGCCAACTGGACCATGGTGGCAGCAGTGGCCAACTGGACCATGGTGGCAGCAGTGGCCAACTGGACCAGTGGCAGCAGTGACCAACTGGACCATGGTGGCAGCAGTGGTCAACTGGACCATGGTGGCAGCAGTGGCCAACTGGACCATGGTGGCAGCAGTGGCCAACTGGACCAGTGGCAGCAGTGGCCAACTGGACCAGTGGCAGCAGTGACCAACTGGACCATGGTGGCAGCAGTGGTCAACTGGACCATGGTGGCAGCAGTGACCAACTGGACCATGGTGGCAGCAGTGGCCAACTGGACCAGTGGCAGCAGTGGCCAACTGGACCATGGTGGCAGCAGTGGCCAACTGGACCAGTGGCAGCAGTGGCCAACTGGACCATGGTGGCAGCAGTGGCCAACTGGACCAGTGGCAGCAGTGGCCAACTGGACCATGGTGGCAGCAGTGGTCAACTGGACCATGGTGGCAGCAGTGACCAACTGGACCATGGTGGCAGCAGTGGTCAACTGGACCATGGTGGCAGCAGTGGTCAACTGGACCATGGTGGCAGCAGTGGTCAACTGGACCATGGTGGCAGCAGTGGTCAACTGGACCATGGTGGCAGCAGTGGTCAACTGGACCATGGTGGCAGCAGTGACCAACTGGACCATGGTGGCAGCAGTGACCAACTGGACCATGGTGGCAGCAGTAGTCAACTGGACCATGGTGGCAGCAGTGGTCAACTGGACCATGGTGGCAGCAGTGACCAACTGGACCATGGTGGCAGCAGTGACCAACTGGACCATGGTGGCAGCAGTGGTCAACTGGACCATGGTGGCAGCAGTGACCAACTGGACCATGGTGGCAGCAGTGACCAACTGGACCATGGTGGCAGCAGTGACCAACTGGACCATGGTGGCAGCAGTGACCAACTGGACCATGGTGGCAGCAGTGGTCAACTGGACCATGGTGGCAGCAGTGACCAACTGGACCATGGTGGCAGCAGTGGTCAACTGGACCATGGTGGCAGCAGTGGTCAACTGGACCATGGTGGCAGCAGTGGTCAACTGGACCATGGTGGCAGCAGTGGTCAACTGGACCATGGTGGCAGCAGTGGTCAACTGGACCATGGTGGCAGCAGTGGTCAACTGGACCATGGTGGCAGCAGTGGTCAACTGGACCATGGTGGCAGCAGTGGTCAACTGGACCATGGTGGCAGCAGTGACCAACTGGACCATGGTGGCAGCAGTGGTCAACTGGACCATGGTGGCAGCAGTGGTCAACTGAACCATGGTGGCAGCAGTGACCAACTGGACCATGGTGGCAGCAGTGACCAACTGGACCATGGTGGCAGCAGTGGTCAACTGGACCATGGTGGCAGCAGTGGTCAACTGGACCATGGTGGCAGCAGTGGTCAACTGGACCATGGTGGCAGCAGTGGTCAACTGGACCATGGTGGCAGCAGTGGTCAATTGGACCATGGTGGCAGCAGTGGTCAACTGGACCATGGTGGCAGCAGTGGTCAACTGGACCATGGTGGCAGCAGTGGTCAACTGGACCATGGTGGCAGCAGTGGTCAACTGGACCATGGTGGCAGCAGTGACCAACTGGACCATGGTGGCAGCAGTGGTCAACTGGACCATGGTGGCAGCAGTGGTCAACTGGACCATGGTGGCAGCAGTGGTCAACTGGACCATGGTGGCAGCAGTGGTAAACTGGACCATGGTGGCAGCAGTGGTCAACTGGACCATGGTGGCAGCAGTGGTCAACTGGACCATGGTGGCAGCAGTGGTCAACTGGACCATGGTGGCACCAGTGGTCAACTGGACCATGGTGGCAGCAGTGGTCAACTGGACCATGGTGGCAGCAGTGGTCAACTGGACCATGGTGGCAGCAGTGGTCAACTGGACCATGGTGGCAGCAGTGGTCAACTGGACCATGGTGGCAGCAGTGGTCAACTGGACCATGGTGGCAGCAGTGACCAACTGGACAATGGTGGCAGCAGTGGTCAACTGGACCACGGTGTCAGCAGTGGTCAACTCGACCATGATAGCAGCAGTGGTCAACTGGACCATGGTGGCAGCAGTGGTCAACTGGACCATGGTGGCAGCAGTGGTCAAGTGGACCATGGTGGCAGCAGTGGTCAACTGGACCATGGTGGCAGCAGTGGTCAACTGGACCATGGTGGCAGCAGTGGTCAACTGGACCATGGTGGCAGCAGTGGTCAACTGGACCATGGTGGCAGCAGTGGTCAACTGGACCATGGTGGCAGCAGTGACCAACTGGACCATGGTGGCAGCAGTGACCAACTGGACCATGGTGGCAGCAGTGGTCAACTGGACCATGGTGGCAGCAGTGGTCAACTGGACCATGGTGGCAGCAGTGACCAACTGGACCATGGTGGCAGCAGTGACCAACTGGACCATGGTGGCAGTAGTGGTCAACTGGACCATGGTGGCAGCAGTGACCAACTGGACCATGGTGGCAGCAGTGACCAACTGGACCATGGTGGCAGCAGTGACCAACTGGACCATGGTGGCAGCAGTGGCCAACTGGACCATGGTGGCAGCAGTGGTCAACTGGACCATGGTGGCAGCAGTGACCAACTGGACCATGGTGGCAGCAGTGGTCAACTGGACCATGGTGGCAGCAGTGGTCAACTGAACCATGGTGGCAGCAGTGACCAACTGGACCAAGGTGGCAGCAGTGGTCAACTGGACCATGGTGGCAGCAGTGACCAACTGGTCCATGGTGGCAGCAGTGACGAACTGGACCATTGTGGCAGCAGTGGTCAACTGGACCATGGTGGCAGCAGTGGTCAACTGGACCATGGTGGCAGCAGTGGTCAACTGGACCATGGTGGCAGCAGTGGTCAACTGGACCATGGTGGCAGCAGTGGTCAACTGGACCATGGTGGCAGCAGTGGTCAACTGGACCATGGTGGCAGCAGTGACCAACTGGACCATGGTGGCAGCAGTGGTCAACTGGACCATGGTGGCAGCAGTGACCAACTGGACCATGGTGGCAGCAGTGGTCAACTGGACCATGGTGGCAGCAGTGGTCAACTGGACCATGGTGGCAGCAGTGGTCAACTGGACCATGGTGGCAGCAGTGGTCAACTGGACCATGGTGGCAGCAGTGGTCAACTGGACCATGGTGGCAACAGTGGTCAACTGGACCATGGTGGCAGCAGTGGTCAACTGGACCATGGTGGCAGCAGTGGTCAAGTGGTCTGGACCATGGTGGCAGCAGTGGTGGACCATTGTGCCAGCAGTGACCAACTGGACCATGGTGGCAGCAGTGGTCAACTGGACCATGGTGGCAGCAGTGGTAAACTGGACCATGGTGGCAGCAGTGGTCAACTGGACCATGGTAGCAGCAGTGGTCAACTGGACCATGGTGGCAGTAGTAGTCAACTGGACCATGGTGGCAGCAGTGGTCAACTGGCCATGGTGGCAGCAGTGACCAACTGGACCATGGTGGCAGCAGTGACCAACTGGACCATGGTGTCAGCAGTGGTCAACTGGACCATGGTGGCAGCAGTGGTCAACTGGAACATGGTGGCAGCAGTGGTCAAGTGGACCATGGTGGCATCAGTGGTCAACTCCACCATGGTGGCAGCAGTGACCAACTGGACCATGGTGGCAGCAGTGGTGAACTGGACCATGGTGGCAGCAGTGGTGAACTGGACGATGGTGGCAGCAGTGACCAACTGCACCATGGTGACAGCAGTGACCAACTGGACCATGGTGGCAGCAGTGACCAACTTGACCATGGTGGCAGCAGTGACCAACTGGACCATGGTGGCAGCAGTGGTCAACTGGACCATGGTGGCACCAGTGGTCAACTGGACCATGCTGGCAGCAGTGGTCAACTGGACCATGGTGGCAGCAGTGGTCAACTGGACCATGGTGGCAGCAGTGGTCAACTGGACCATGGTGGCAGCAGTGGTCAACTGGACCATGGTGGCAGCAGTGACCAACTGGACCATGGTGGCAGCAGTGGTCAACTGGACCATGGTGGCAGCAGTGGTCAACTGGACCATGGTGGCAGCAGTGGTCAACTGGACCATGGTGGCAGCAGTGGTCAACTGGACCATGGTGGCAGCAGTGGTCAACTGGACCATGGTGGCAGCAGTGGTCAACTGGACCATGGTGGCAGCAGTGGTTAACTGGACCATGGTGGCAGCAGTGACCAACTGGACCATGGTGGCAGCAGTGACCAACTGGACCATGGTGGCAGCAGTGACCAACTCTACCATGGTGGCAGCAGTGGTCAATTGGACCATGGTGGCAGCAGTGGTCAAGTGAACCATGGTGGCAGAAGTGGTCAAGTGGACCATGGTGGCAGCAGTGGTCAAGTGGACCATGGTGGCAGCAGTGGTCAAGTGGACCATGGTGGCAACAGTGACCAACTGGACCATGTTGGCAGCAGTGGTGAACTGGACCATGGTGGCAGCAGTGGTGAACTGGACCATGGTGGCAGCAGTGACCAACTGGACCATGGTGGCAGCAGTGACCAACTGGACCATGGTGGCAGCAGTGACCAACTGGACCATGGTGGCAGCAGTGGTCAACTGGACCATGGTGGCAGCAGTGGTCAACTGGACCATGGTGGCAGCAGTGGTCAACTGGACCATGGTGGCAGCAGTGGTCAACTGGACCATGGTGGCAGCAGTGGTCAACTGGACCATGGTGGCAGCAGTGACCAACTGGACCATGGTGGCAGCAGTGGTCAACTGGACCATGGTGGCAGCAGTGGTCAACTGGACCATGGTGGCAGCAGTGGTCAACTGGACCATGGTGGCAGCAGTGACCAACTGCACCATGGTGGCAGCAGTGACCAACTGGACCATGGTGGCAGCAGTGATCAACTGGACCATGGTGGCAGCAGTGACCAACTGGACCATGGTGGCAGCAGTAACCAACTGGACCATGGTGGCAGCAGTGACCAACTGGACCATGGTGGCAGCAGTGGTAAACTGGACCATGGAGGCAGCAGTGGTCAACTGGACCATGGTGGCAGCAGTGACCAAGTGGACCATGGTGGCAGCAGTGGTCAAATGGACCATGGTAGCAGCAGTGGTCAACTGAACCATGGTGGCAGCAGTGACCAACTGGACCATGGTGGCAGCAGTGACCAACTGGACCATGGTGGCAGCAGTGGTCAACTGGACCATGGTGGCAGCAGTGGTCAACTGGACCATGGTGGCAGCAGTGGTCAACTGGACCATGGTGGCAGCAGTGGTCAACTGGACCATGGTGGCAGCAGTGGTCAAGTGGACCATGGTGGCAGCAGTGGTCAACTGGACCATGGTGGCAGCAGTGGTCAACTGGACCATAGTGGCAGCAGTGGTCAACTGGACCATGGTGGCAGCAGTGGTCAACTGGACCATTGTGGCAGCAGTGACCAACTGAACCATGGTGGCAGCAGTGGTCAACTGGACCATGGTGGCAGCAGTGACCATCTTGACCATGGTGGCAGCAGTGGTCAACTGGACCATGGTGGCAGCAGTGGTAAACTAGACCATGGTGGCAGCAGTGGTCAACTGGACCATGGTAGCAGCAGTGGTCAACTGGACCATGGTGGCAGCAGTGGTCAACCGGACCATGGTGGCAACAGTGGTCAACTGGACCATGGTGGCAGCAGTGGTCAACTGGACCATGGTGGCAGCAGTGACCAACTGGACCATGGTGGCAGCAGTGGTCAACTGGACCATGGTGGCAGCAGTGACCAACTGGACCATGGTGGCAGCAGTGACCAACTGGACCATGGTGGCAGCAGTGGTCAACTGGACCATGGTGGCAGCAGTGGTCAACTGGACCATGGTGGCAGCAGTGGTCAACTGGACCATGGTGGCAGCAGTGGTCAACTGGACCATGGTGGCAGCAGTGGTCAACTGGACCATGGTGGCAGCAGTGGTCAACTGGACCATGGTGGCAGCAGTGGTCAACTGGACCATGGTGGCAGCAGTGACCAACTGGACCATGGTGGCAGCAGTGACCAACTGGACCATGGTGGCAGCAGTGACCAACTGGACCATGGTGGCAGCAGTGGTCAACTGGACCATGGTGGCAGCAGTGGTCAACTGGACCATGGTGGCAGCAGTGGTCAACTGGACCATGGTGGCAGCAGTGGTCAACTGGACCATGGTGGCAGCAGTGACCAACTGGACCATGGTGGCAGCAGTGGTGAACTGGACCATGGTGGCAGCAGTGGTGAACTGGACCATGGTGGCAGCAGTGACCAACTGGACCATGGTGGCAGCAGTGACCAACTGGACCATGGTGGCAGCAGTGACCAACTGGACCATGGTGGCAGCAGTGGTCAACTGGACCATGGTGGCAGCAGTGACCAACTGGACCATGGTGGCAGCAGTGGTCAACTGGACCATGGTGGCAGCAGTGGTCAACTGGACCATGGTGGCAGCAGTGGTCAACTGGACCATGGTGGCAGCAGTGGTCAACTGGACCATGGTGGCAGCAGTGACCAACTGGACCATGGTGGCAGCAGTGGTCAACTGGACCATGGTGGCAGCAGTGGTCAACTGGACCATGGTGGCAGCAGTGACCAACTGGACCATGGTGGCAGCAGTGGTCAACTGGACCATGGTGGCAGCAGTGACCAACTGGACCATGGTGGCAGCAGTGGTCAACCATGGTGGCACAGTGGTCATGGACCATGGTGGCAGCAGTGGTCAACTGGACCATGGTGGCAGCAGTGGTCAACTGGACCGTGGTGGCAGCAGTGGTCAACTGGACCATGGTGGCAGCAGTGGGACCATGGTGGCAGCAGTGACCAACTGGACCATGGTCGCAGCAGTGGTCCACCATGGTGGCAGCAGTGGTCAACTGGACCATGGTGGCAGCAGTGGTCAACTGGACCATGGTGGCAGCAGTGGTCAACTGGACCATGGTGGCAGCAGTGGTCAACTGGACCATGGTGGCAGCAGTGGTCAACTGGACCATGGTGGCAGCAGTGAATAACTGGACCATGGTGGCAGCAGTGGTCAACTGGACCATGGTAGCAGCAGTGGTCAACTGGACCATGGTGGCAGCAGTGGTCAAGTGGACCATGGTGGCAACTGGACCATGGTGGCAGCAGTGGTCAACTGGACCATGGTACCAGCAGTGGTCAACTGGACCATGGTGGCAGCAGTGGTCAACTGGTCCATGGTGGCAACAGTGGACCATGGTGGCAGCAGTGGTCTGGACCATGGTGGCAGCAGTGGTCAACTGGACCATGGTGGCAGCAGTGGGACCATGGTGGCAACTGGACCATGGTGGCAGCAGTGGTCAACTGGACCATGGTGGCAGCAGTGACCAACTGGACCATGGTGGCAGCAGTGGTCAACTGGACCATGGTGGCAGCAGTGGTCAACTGGACCATGGTGGCAGCAGTGGTCAACTGGACCATGGTGGCAGCAGTGGTCAACTGGACCATGGTGGCAGCAGTGGTCAACTGGACCATGGTGGCAGCAGTGGTCAACTGGACCATGGTGGCAGCAGTGGTCAACTGGACCATGGTGGCAGCAGTGGTCAACTGGACCATGGTGGCAGCAGTGACCAACTGGACCATGGTGGCAGCAGTGGTCAACTGGACCATGGTGGCAGCAGTGGTCAACTGGACCATGGTGGCAGCAGTGGTCAACTGGACCATGGTGGCAGCAGTGGTCAACTGGACCATGGTGGCAGCAGTGGACCATGGTGGCAGCAGTGGTCAACTGGACCATGGTGGCAGCAGTGACCAACTGGACCATGGTGGCAGCAGTGGTCAACTGGACCATGGTGGCAGCAGTGGTCAACTGGACCATGGTGGCAGCTGTGGTCAACTGGACCATGGTGGCAGCAGTGGTCAACTGGACCATGGTGGCAGCAGTGGTCAACTGGACCATGGTGGCAGCAGTGGTCAACTGGACCATGGTGGCAGCAGTGGTCAACTGGACCATGGTGGCAGCAGTGGTCAACTGGACCATGGTGGCAGCAGTGACCAACTGGACCATGGTGGCAGCAGTGGTCAACTGGACCATGGTGGCAGCAGTGACCAACTGGACCATGGTGGCAGCAGTGGTCAACTGGACCATGGTGGCAGCAGTGGTCAACTGGACCATGGTGGCAGCAGTGGTCAACTGGACCATGGTGGCAGCAGTGGTCAACTGGACCATGGTGGCAGCAGTGGTCAACTGGACCATGGTGGCAGCAGTGACCAGCAGTGGTCAACTGGACCATGGTGGCAGCAGTGACCAACTGGACCATGGTGGCAGCAGTGGTCAACTGGACCATGGTGGCAGCAGTGGTCAACTGGACCATGGTGGCAGCAGTGGTCAACTGGACCATGGTGGCAGCAGTGGTCAACTGGACCATGGTGGCAGCAGTGGTCAACTGGACCATGGTGGCAGCAGTGGTCAACTGGACCATGGTGGCAGCAGTGGTCAACTGGACCATGGTGGCAGCAGTGGTCAACTGGACCATGGTGGCAGCAGTGGTCAACTGGACCATGGTGGCAGCAGTGGTCAACTGGACCATGGTGGCAGCAGTGGTCAACTGGACCATGGTGGCAGCAGTGGTCAACTGGACCATGGTGGCAGCAGTGGTCAACTGGACCATGGTGGCAGCAGTGGTCAACTGGACCATGGTGGCAGCAGTGGTCAACTGGACCATGGTGGCAGCAGTGGTCAACTGGACCATGGTGGCAGCAGTGGACCATGGTGGCAGCAGTGGTCAACTGGACCATGGTGGCAGCAGTGGTCAACTGGACCATGGTGGCAGCAGTGACCAACTGGACCATGGTGGCAGCAGTGGTCAACTGGACCATGGTGGCAGCAGTGGTCAACTGGACCATGGTGGCAGCAGTGGTCAACTGGACCATGGTGGCAGCAGTGGTCAACTGGACCATGGTGGCAGCAGTGGTCAACTGGACCATGGTGGCAGCAGTGGTCAACTGGACCATGGTGGCAGCAGTGACCAACTGGACCATGGTGGCAGCAGTGGTCAACTGGACCATGGTGGCAGCAGTGGTCAACTGGACCATGGTGGCAGCAGTGGCAGTGGCAACTGGACCATGGTGGCAGCAGTGACCAACTGGACCATGGTGGCAGCAGTGGTCAACTGGACCATGGTGGCAGCAGTGACCAACTGGACCATGGTGGCAGCAGTGGTCAACTGGACCATGGTGGCAGCAGTGGTCAACTGGACCATGGTGGCAGCAGTGGTCAACTGGACCATGGTGGCAGCAGTGGTCAACTGGACCATGGTGGCAGCAGTGGTCAACTGGATCATGGTGGCAGCAGTGGCCAACTGGACCATGGTGGCAGCAGTAACCAACTGGACCATGGTGGCAGCAGTGGTCAACTGGACCATGGTGGCAGCAGTGGTCAACTGGACCATGGTGGCAGCAGTGGTCAACTGGATCAGGGTGGAAGCAGTGGTCAACTGGACCATGGTGGCAGCAGTGGTCAACTGGACCATGGTGGCAGCAGTGGTCAACTGGACCATGGTGGCAGCAGTGGTCAACTGGACCATGGTGGCAGCAGTGACCATGGTGGCAGCAGTGGTCAACTGGACCATGGTGGCAGCAGTGGTCAACTGTACCATGGTGGCAGCAGTGACCAACTGGACCATGGTGGCAGCAACTGGACCATGGTGGCAGCAGTGACTGGACCATGGTGGCAGCAGTGGTCAACTGGACCATGGTGGCAGCAGTGACCAACTGGACCATGGTGGCAGCAGTGACCAACTGGACCATGGTGGCAGCAGTGGCCAACTGGACCATGGTGGCAGCAGTGGTCAACTGGACCATGGTGGCAGCAGTGACCAACTGGACCATGGTGGCAGCAGTGGTCAACTGGACCATGGTGGCAGCAGTGGTCAACTGAACCATGGTGGCAGCAGTGACCAACTGGACCATGGTTGCAGCAGTGACCAACTGGACCATGGTGGCAGCAGTGGTCAACTGGACCATGGTGGCAGCAGTGGTCAACCAACTGGAACCATGGTGGCAGCAGTGGTCAACTGGACCATGGTGGCAGCAGTGGTCAACTGGACCATGGTGGCAGCAGTGGACCATGGTGGCAGCAGTGGTCAACTGGACCATGGTGGCAGCAGTGGCCAACTGGACCATGGTGGCAGCAGTGGTCCACTGGACCGTGGTGGCCGCAGTGGTACCATGGTGGCAGCAGTGGTCAACTGGACCATGGTGGCAGCAGTGGTCAACTGGACCATGGTGGCAGCAGTGGTCAACTGGACCATGGTGGCAGCAGTGGTCAACTGGACCATGGTGGCAGCAGTGACCAACTGGACCATGGTGGCAGCAGTGGTCAACTGGACCATGGTGGCAGCAGTGGTCAACTGGACCATGGTGGCAGCAGTGACCAACTGGACCATGGTGGCAGCAGTGGTCAACTGGACCATGGTGGCAGCAGTGGTCAACTGGACCATGGTGGCAGCAGTGGTCAACTGGACCATGGTGGCAGCAGTGGAACTGGACCATGGTGGCAGCAGTGGTCAACTGGACCATGGTGGCAGCAGTGGTCAACTGGACCATGGTGGCAGCAGTGGTCAACTGGACCATGGTGGCAGCAGTGGTCAACTGCCATGTGCAGTGGTCAACTGGACCATGGTGGCAGCAGTGGTCAACTGGACCATGGTGGCAGCAGTGTGGGACCATGGTGGCAGCAGTGACCAACTGGACCATGGTGGCAGCAGTGTCCAACTGGACCATGGTGGCAGCAGTGGTCAACTGGACCATGGTGGCAGCAGTGGTCAACTGGACCATGGTGGCAGCAGTGGTCAACTGGACCATGGTGGCAGCAGTGGTCAACTGGACCATGGTGGCAGCAGTGGTCAACTGGACCATGGTGGCAGCAGTGGTCAACTGGACCATGGTGGCAGCAGTGGTCAACTGGACCATGGTGGCAGCAGTGGCACAGTGGTCAACTGGACCATGGTGGCAGCAGTGGCCAACTGGACCATGGTGGCAGCAGTGTCCAACTGGACCATGGTGGCAGCAGTGACCAACTGGACCATGGTGGCAGCAGTGACCAACTGGACCATGGTGGCAGCAGTGGTCAACTGGACCATGGTGGCAGCAGTGGTAAACTGGACCATGGTGGCAGCAGTGGTCAACTGGACCATGGTGGCAGCAGTGGTCAACTGGACCATGGTGGCAGCAGTGGTCAACTGGACCATGGTGGCAGCAGTGGTCAACTGGACCATGGTGGCAGCAGTGGTCAACTGGACCATGGTGGCAGCAGTGACCAACTGGACCATGGTGGCAGCAGTGGTCAACTGGACAGCAGTGGTCAACTGGCCATGGTGGCAGCAGTGGTCAACTGGACCATGGTGGCAGCAGTGGGACCATGGTGGCAACTGGACCATGGTGGCAGCAGTGGTGGACCAGCAGCAGTGGTCAACTGGACCATGGTGGCAGCAGTGGTCAACTGGACCATGGTGGCAGCAGTGGTCAACTGGACCATGGTGGCAGCAGTGGTCAACTGGACCATGGTGGCAGCAGTGGTCAACTGGACCATGGTGGCAGCAGTGGTCAACTGGACCATGGTGGCAGCAGTGGTCAACTGGACCATGGTGGCAGCAGTGGTCAACTGGACCATGGTGGCAGCAGTGACCAACTGGACCATGGTGGCAGCAGTGGTCAACTGGACCATGGTGGCAGCAGTGGTCAACTGGACCATGGTGGCAGCAGTGACCAACTGGACCATGGTGGCAGCAGTGACCAACTGGACCATGGTGGCAGCAGTGACCAACTGGACCATGGTGGCAGCAGTGGTCAACTGGACCATGGTGGCAGCAGTGGTCAACTGGACCATGGTGGTGGCAGCAGTGGTCAACTGGACCATGGTGGCAGCAGTGACCAACTGGACCATGGTGGCAGCAGTGGTGGCAGCAGTGACACCATGGTGGCAGCAGTGACCAACTGGACCATGGTGGCAGCAGTGGTCAACTGGACCATGGTGGCAAGTGGTCAACTGGACCATGGTGGCAGCAGTGGTCAACTGGACCATGGTGGCAGCAGTGACCAACTGGACCATGGTGGCAGCAGTGGTCAACTGGACCATGGTGGCAGCAGTGGTCAACTGGACCATGGTGGCAGCAGTGGTCAACTGGACCATGGTGGCAGCAGTGGTCAACTGGACCATGGTGGCAGCAGTGGTCAACTGGACCATGGTGGCAGCAGTGACCAACTGGACCATGGTGGCAGCAGTGGTCAACTGGACCATGGTGGCAGCAGTGGACCCATGGTGGCAGCAGTGGTCAACTGGACCATGGTGGCAGCAGTGACCAACTGGACCATGGTGGCAGCAGTGGTCAACTGGACCATGGTGGCAGCAGTGCGCAACTGGACCATGGTGGCAGCAGTGGTCAGTGGTCAACTGGACCATGGTGGCAGCAGTGGTCAACTGGACCATGGTGGCAGCAGTGGTCAACTGGACCATGGTGGCAGCAGTGGTCAACTGGACCATGGTGGCAGCAGTGGTCAACTGGACCATGGTGGCAGCAGTGGTCAACTGGACCATGGTGGCAGCAGTGGTCAACTGGACCATGGTGGCAGCAGTGGTCAACTGGACCATGGTGGCAGCAGTGACCAACTGGACCATGGTGGCAGCAGTGACCAACTGGACCATGGTGGCAGCAGTGGCCAACTGGACCATGGTGGCAGCAGTGACCAACTGGACCATGGTGGCAGCAGTGGTCAACTGGACCATGGTGGCAGCAGTGACCAACTGGACCATGGTGGCAGCAGTGGTCAACTGGACCATGGTGGCAGCAGTGGTCAACTGGACCATGGTGGCAGCAGTGGTCAACTGGACCATGGTGGCAGCAGTGGTCAACTGGACCATGGTGGCAGCAGTGACCAACTGGACCATGGTGGCAGCAGTGGCCAACTGGACCATGGTGGCAGCAGTGGCCAACTGGACCATGGTGGCAGCAGTGGTCAACTGGACCATGGTGGCAGCAGTGGTCAACTGGACCATGGTGGCAGCAGTGGTCAACTGGACAACTGGACCATGGTGGCAGCAGTGGTCAACTGGACCATGGTGGCAGCAGTGGTCCATGGTGGCAGCAGTGGTCAACTGGACCATGGTGGCAGCAGTGGTCAACTGGACCATGGTGGCAGCAGTGGCACACTGGACCATGGTGGCAGCAGTGGCCTGGACCATGGTGGCAGCAGTGGTCAACTGGATCATGGTGGCAGCAGTGACCAACTGGACCATGGTGGCAGCAGTGGTCAACTGGACCATGGTGGCAGCAGTGGTCAACTGGACCATGGTGGCAGCAGTGGCCAACTGGACCATGGTGGCAGCAGTGACCAACTGGACCATGGTGGCAGCAGTGGTCTGGACCATGGTGGCAGCAGGCAGCAGTGACCAACTGGACCATGGTGGCACTGAACCATGGTGGCAGCAGTGGTCAACTGGATCATGGTGGCAGCAGTGACCAACTGGACCATGGTGGCAGCAGTGGTCAACTGGACCATGGTGGCAGCAGTGGTCAACTGGACCATGGTGGCAGCAGTGGTCAACTGGACCATGGTGGCAGCAGTGGCCAACTGGACCATGGTGGCAGCAGTGGCCAACTGGACCATGGTGGCAGCAGTGGCCAACTGGACCATGGTGGCAGCAGTGGCCAACTGGACCATGGTGGCAGCAGTGGCCAACTGGACCATGGTGGCAGCAGTGGTCAACTGGACCATGGTGGCAGCAGTGGTCAACTGGACCATGGTGGCAGCAGTGGTCAACTGGACCATGGTGGCAGCAGTGGTCAACTGGACCATGGTGGCAGCAGTGGTCAACTGGACCATGGTGGCAGCAGTGGTCAACTGGACCATGGTGGCAGCAGTGGTCAACTGGACCATGGTGGCAGCAGTGGTCAACTGGACCATGGTGGCAGCAGTGGTCAACTGGACCATGGTGGCAGCAGTGACCAACTGGACCATGGTGGCAGCAGTGACCAACTGGACCATGGTGGCAGCAGTGGTCAACTGGACCATGGTGGCAGCAGTGGTCAACTGGACCATGGTGGCAGCAGTGGTCAACTGGACCATGGTGGCAGTGGTCAGGACCATGGTGGCAGCAGTGCTCAACTGGACCATGGTGGCAGCAGTGGCCAACTGGACCATGGTGGCAGCACTGGCCAACTGGACCATGGTGGCAGCAGTGGTCAACTGGACCGTGTGGCAGCAGTGGTCAACTGGACCATGGTGGCAGCAGTGGCCAACTGGACCATGGTGGCAGCAGAGGCCAACTGGACCATGGTGGCAGCAGTGACCAACTGGACCATGGTGGCAGCTGGACCATGGTGGCAGCAGTGGTCAACTGGACCATGGTGGCAGCAGTGGTCAACTGGACCATGGTGGCATGGTGGCATCAGTGATCAACTGGACCATGGTGGCAGCAATGGTCAACTAAACCATGGTGGCAGCAGTGGTCAACTGGACCATGGTGGCAGCAGTGGGACCATGGTGGCAGCAGTGACCAACTGGACCATGGTGGCAGCAGTGGTCAACTGGACCAGGTGGCAGCAGTGACCAACTGGACCAACTGGACCATGGTGGCAGCAGTGGTCAACTGGACCATGGTGGCAGCAGTGACCAACTGGACCATGGTGGCAGCAGTGACCAACTGGACCATGGTGGCAGCAGTGGTCAACTGGACCATGGTGGCAGCAGTGACCAACTGGACCATGGTGGCAGCAGTGACCAACTGGACCATGGTGGCAGCAGTGGTCAACTGGACCATGGTGGCAGCAGTGACCAACTGGACCATGGTGGCAGCAGTGACCAACTGGACCATGGTGGCAGCAGTGGTCAACTGGACCATGGTGGCAGCAGTGACCAACTGGACCATGGTGGCAGCAGTGACCAACTGGACCATGGTGGCAGCAGTGGCCAACTGGACCAGTGGCAGCAGTGGCCAACTGGACCATGGTGGCAGCAGTGGCCAACTGGACCAGTGGCAGCAGTGGCCAACTGGACCATGGTGGCAGGAGTGGTCAACTGGACCATGGTGGCAGCAGTGGCCAACTGGACCAGTCACTCACTTCACCTTCAAGACGACACGTTCACTCTCACTTCACCTCCAAGACGACACTTTCACTCACTCACTTCACCTTCAAGACGACACGTTCACTCCACCTTCAAGACGACACTTTCACTCACTCACTTCACCTTCAAGACGACACGTTCACTCACTTCACCTTCAAGACGACACTTTCACTCACTCACTTCACCTTCAAGACGACTCGTTCACTCACTTCACCTTCAAGACGACACTTTCACTCACTCCACCTTCAAGACGACACTTTCACTCACTTCACCTTCAAGACGACACGTTCACTCACTCACTCCACCTCCAAGACAACACTTTCACTCACTTCACCTTCAAGACGACACGTTCACTCTCACTTCACCTTCAAGACGACACTTTCACTCAGTCACTTCACCTTCAAGACGACACGTTCACTCACCACCTTCAAGACGACACTTTCACTCACTCACTTCACCTTCAAGACGACACGTTCACTCACTTCACCTTCAAGACGACACTTTCACTCACTCACTTCACCTTCAAGACGACACGTTCACTCACTTCACCTTCAAGACGACACTTTCACTCACTCCACCTTCAAGACGACACTTTCACTCACTTCACCTTCAAGACGACACTTTCACTCACTCACTTCACCTTCAAGACGACACTTTCACTCACTCACTTCACCTTCAAGACGACACTTTCACTCACTTCACCTTCAAGACGACACTTTCACTCACTCACTTCACCTTCAAGACGACACGTTCACTCACTTCACCTTCAAGACGACACGTTCACTCACTTCACCTTCAAGACGACACTTTCACTCACTCACTTCACCTTCAAGACGACACGTTCACTCACTTCACCTTCAAGACGACACTTTCACTCACTCACTTCACCTTCAAGACGACACTTTGACTCACTCGCTTCACATTCAAGACGACACTTTGACTCACTCACTTCACCTTCAAGACGACACGTTCACTCCCTTCACCTTCAAGACGACTCGTTCACTCACTTCACCTTCAAGACGACACGTTCACTCACTTCACCTTCAAGACGACACGTTCACTCACTTCACCTTCAAGACGACACGTTCACTCACTTCACCTTCAAGACGACACGTTCGCTCACTTCACCTTCAAGACGACAATTTCACTCACTTCACCTTCAAGACGACACGTTCACTCATTCACCTTCAAGACGACACTTTCACTCACTCACTTCACCTTCAAGACGACACGTTCACTCACTTCACCTTTAAGACGACACTTTCACTAACTCACTTCACCTTCAAGACGACACGTTCACTCACTTCACCTTCAAGACGACACTTTCACTCACTTCACCTTCAAGACGACACGTTCACTCACTTCACCTTCAAGACGACACTTTCACACACTCACTTCACCTTCAAGACGACACTTTCACTCACTCACTTCACATTCAAGACGACACTTTCACTCACTCACTTCACCTTCAAGACGACTCGTTCACTCACTTCACCTTCAAGACGACACGTTCACTCACTTCACCTTCAAGACGACACGTTCACTCACTTCACCTTCAAGACGACACGTTCACTCACTTCACCTTCAAGACGACACGTTCACTCACTTCACCTTCAAGACGACACGTTCACTCACTTCACCTTCAAGACGACACGTTCACTCACTTCACCTTCAAGACGACACTTTCACTCACTTCACCTTCAAGACGACACGTTCACTCACTTTACCTTCAAGACGACACTTTAAGAACATAAGAACATAAGAACGAAGGAACACTGCAAAAGGCCTACTGGCCCATGCGAGGCAAGTCCAAGTCTCCTACCGGCTTAAGCCAATGCACCCAACCTAGTCAGGTCAGGTCACATTGACTTAAGGGAGGAACACGGCAACCGACCTGGTAGCACAAGCTATCAGGTCTAACTCACACCCACCCACATCTACTCATGTATTTATCCAACCTATTTTTAAAGCTACACAACGTTCTGGCCTCTATAACGGTACTTGGGAGTTTGTTCCACTCATCCACAACTCTATTACCAAACCAGTACTTTCCTATATCCTTCCTGAATCTGAATTTTTCCAACTTAAAACCATTGCTGCGAGTCCTGTCTAGGCTAGATATTTTCAGCACACTATTTACATCCCCTTTATTTATTCCTGTCTTCCATTTATACACCTCAATCATATCCCCCCTAATTCTACGTCTTTCTAGAGAGTGCAGTTTCAGGGCCCTTAGTCTATCCTCATAGGGAAGGTTTCTGATACATGGGATCAACTTTGTCATCCTCCTTTGTACATTTTCCAGAGAATTTATATCCATTCTGTAATACGGTGACCAAAACTGTGCAGCATAATCTAAATGAGGCCTAACCAAGGATGTATAGAGTTGAAGAACAACCTGAGGACTCCTATTATTTATGCTTCTTGATATGAAGCCAAGGATTCTATTAGCTTTATTGCGAACACTTATGCACTGTTGTCTTGGTTTCAGATTACTGCTAACCAGAACTCCTAAATCTTTTTCGCAATCCGTAATATTAAGATCTACATTATTTAGTTTATATGTGGCATGGTTATTGTCCTGTCCAACATTTAGAACTTTGCATTTGTCTATATTAAACTGCATCTGCCACTTCTCCGACCACTGCATCAGTCTATTCAAATCTTCCTGGAGTGCTCGAATGTCCTCGTCAGAATGAATTCGACGGCCTATTTTGGTGTCATCGGCAAACTTGCCGATGTCGCTCTTTATGCCCTCATCTATGTCGTTTATGTAGATTGTGAACAGCAGGGGGCCCAACACTGACCCCTGTGGAACACCGCTCGTGACGCTTCCCCACTCTGATTTCTCCCCATTTATGCAAACTCTCTGCTGCCTATTTGTCAACCATGCCTCTATCCAGGAAAAAATTTCTCCTCCTATTCCATGTGCTTTAATTTTCCTCAATAGTCTCTGATGTGGGACCCTGTCAAAAGCCTTACTGAAGTCCATATACACAATATCATATTCATTACCATGATCTACCTCCTCAAATACCTTAGTGAAAAAAGTTAATAAATTCGTAAGGCAGGAACGCCCCTTTGTAAAACCATGCTGAGATTCGTTGATTAATTTATGCTTTTCAAGGTGGCTACGAACTGCCTCGGCAATTATTGATTCCATAAATTTTCCCACTATGGAGGTTAGGCTTATTGGTCTATAGTTCGAAGCTAAGGACCTGTCACCTGTTTTGAAAATAGGTATCACATTTGCCATTTTCCACTTATCTGGCACCATGCCAGTTTGTAGTGATATGTTGAAAAGATTAGCCAAAGGTGTGCTAAGCTCCTCTTTACATTCCTTTAGAACCCTTGCATACAGTTCATCAGGGCCTGGGGATTTGTTAGGTTTTAATTTATCTATTTGCCTAAGGACCATGTCACTTGTGACCCTAATAGTGCACAGTTTATTATCGTCCTGTTCTACATAATTTATCATTACTGGAATATCGCTGGTATCCTCCTGTGTAAAAACTGAGAGGAAGTATGTGTTAAAAATTCTACACATTTCCTTATCACTGTCAGTGAGCTGACCCGAGGAACTTTTGAGTGGGCCTATCTTGTCCCTGATCTTACTTCTGTATACCTGAAAGAATCCTTTTGGGTTAGTCTTCGATTCTCTTGCAACTTTAACCTCATAATCTCTTTTTGCTTTTCTAATTCCCTTTTTTATTTCTCTCTTTAACTGAATATATCGATTTCTCAATTGCCCCTCTCCTCTTTTGATTTGCCTATATATGCCTCTCTTTTGACCAATCAGATATTTTAATCTATTGTTCATCCATTTAGGATCATTTTTGTTTGATCTGATTTCCCTATTTGGAACATAATTTGACTGAGCAGCTAGAACTATGCCCTGGAAAGCATCATATCGGCAACCATCACCACCTACCTGACCCTTAGTCAGGTCATTCCAGTTCAGCCCACCTAAGTAATTTTTCAGTCCTATGAAATCAGCCAAGCGAAAGTCAGGGACGGAGACTTGATTGCCATTATTAGGGGAATTCCATGATATATTAAAACTGAGTGATTTGTGATCACTTTCCCCAAGCTCATCATTAACCTCAAGATTATTAATTAGTGTTTCCCTACTGGCAAGAACCAAGTCAAGGAGGTTATTTCCCCTAGTTGGCTCTGTCACAAACTGTTTTAAAAAACAATCCTGGATCGTATCAAGAAAGTCACCTGACTCTAAATTTCCTGTCAAATTGCTCCAGTCAATCTGTCTATAGTTGAAATCTCCCATTAGCACAACATTTTCGTATGTAGATGCCTTACGAATTTCGTCCCATAGAAGTTTACTGCACTCCCTATCAAGATTTGGGGCCCTGTAAATCACACCCAAAATTAGTTTTTCTCGGCCCTCGAGAAGCTGTAACCAAACAGATTCAGTGGCTGACGCTTCTAATTTAATATCTTGTCTAACACAACAATTTAAATTGTCTCTGACATACATCGCTACTCCACCACCTTTCCTGTTGACCCTGTCAGTGTGGAATAATTTATAGCCTTGTATGTGACATTCAGAGGGCATCTCTCTATCTTTCAGATTGAGCCAGGTCTCTGTTATAGCAATAATATCTATGTTTCCTGCACTTGCAATTAATCTTAGCTCATCTATCTTATTTCTTACACTCCTGCTATTAGTATAGTAAACCTTAAGGGAGCTAGTCCCTTGCTGCCCTCTGCTGTCCCCCTTTGTTTGCTGACCTGATCTATTGTCTTTATTTATAACTTCATGCTGAATGCCTTTTATACATTTACTGTTTCCAACCCAAGTGTTGCAACCTGCTTGTTTCCCACACACACCCATACCTCTATCTTCCATCAGTTTAAAATCATAGGCATTTCACCAATGGCCTTCTCAATCGAGTCTGCAAGTGCTACCACCCCAGCCCCAGAGAGATGTACCCCATCCCTTGCATACATATCATGTTTGCCATAAAAGTTGTTCCAGTTGTCAATGAATGGGATTGCAAGTTCCTTGCAGTATCTGTCTAGCCAGCAATTTACACCAATTGCCCTAGACAACCATTCATTTCCTACTCCCCTTCTAGGCAAGATGCTACATATGATTGGGATCCCTCCCTTAGACTTAATGAAATCTATAGCTGACCTGTACTTATCTAGCAGCTCTTCTCTCCTACCCTTCCCAATATCATTTCCACCAGCACTGAGACAGATAATGGGCTTGTTCCCATTACCTGACATGATATTATCCAGCCTGTTGACAATGTCCCCAACACCAGCTCCAGGGAAGCACACTCTATCTCTCATCTTCTTATTCCTATTACAAAAAGCACGGTCAATATATCTTACCTGAGAGTCACCAACCACAAGAATGCGCTTACCTCCATTAGCAGGGGCAGTAGTACCCTTACCTTCACTGGCCACTGAAGTACATTCATCCTGAAGAACAGAGAAGCGATTTCCTACCTTCAGATCTTCACTCTTAACTTTCCTTACTCTGATGCGCCTTCCATTACTGTGAACCACTCGCCACTTGTAGCAGGTGCTGGACTGCACCTCACTGCTGGTAGCCGTTGCTACCTCCCCAACTACAGCCTCCTCACAGCGAGAGACAGACTGCACCTCACTGCTAGAAGCCTCATTCCCCACAACTCCAGCCACCTCACACTCTCTCCCAGACCCATTGAGGTGGACCTTCAGCCTCCTAATCTCCTCCTGGAGAAGCAAGACCTCCTCCTTCAACTCTCCAACCTCAATTTTTAAAACACTGCAGAAGCAAGCCATGCTTTGTAACCGTCCACACTAATCCCCAAAGCAGCTCAGGGTCTGTGACCTCACGTGACGACTGACCACTGACGACGAGAGAGAGAGAGAGCGAGAGAGAGAGAGAGAGAGAGGGTGAAGACGTGTCACAGTGCGCTCCACAAACTTTCTTAATATTACTTAAATACGAGGGTTGGTGAGGATAAAACTGTTCAGTGACGTAGTACTACTTACAACACATTAGTACAAGTAAGCCAACTCCTCCACTGAGGTGAATATAAGCAATATCAGTGATATTAAGTGTGGTATGTTGAAGGCATGGTGTGAGGGGACTGGCAGGCCTTAGGAGTGTCTTCACTATTGCCTTCAGAGTGAGCGTCTAATATTATGTGTGTTTTGTGCTATGTACTAGCATCTGGTGCTTTATAACAACGTGGCTGGTACAATGCAACACAGTGATTTGTGTAACATCTTCCTTTAGTGGAAAAGTGGACAGCATAAACAGTGTTTATTAAGTGATAGTGAGAAGGCAACACTTCCAGCTAGTGGCCCACTGCCGCCCGCCCTCACTACCCACCGGCTATAAACACCCCCACCCACCCACACTCCACCCCACCCACGTATCACCACCCACCCTCTCTCTCTCCTGTGAACTTCAAATTATACAAGCCTCCTCTGGGATGACTTCACACCGCAAAATAGCAAGATTATCTACGCTATCTGGCTATTGTCCCAGTAGATACTGCAGTGTTTGTGGGTATACCACAAGGGACAAAGATCTTCTTGGATGTAAAGAGCCTACTTGTTCCAACTACTGCCACACAGATTGCACTCCAGAAGAAGAATTTTGTTGCAGCCAGGTTGAAAATTTCAGAAAACTTAAGGATATCCATAATCCTGTGGTATATGTGGATACAAGCCTGGAGCTACAGGAGGAAGGTTCAGAAGTCCTACCTCAGGGACTCCTGTCCAAAGATCAAGACTGCCCTCTTGGGCTGTGTTGTAAAGTTGCAGCTAAGATAATCCATCACAGGGAAGCACTTCATGAGCTCCTCAAATCATTAGATAACCTACAAGCTATTGTAGAAGGCCAGTGCAAGCCTACATCAAGTGACGCAAGTTGCTCAGCTGATGGTGACACTATTGACAAAGACTGGAAGTCCCACACTGAGCTTAACTCAGGGGTAAACATCTGGTGGAATTCTGTCATCGCTAAGGTCCCACAGACTGACAGAGTTCAAAACACTACCTTTGGGAATTCTAACACAATTCCTCTGACCACCACAGAGGGAACAAATCCTCTTCCCAGCAACGTGGGAAGCCTTGGATCTGTTAATTCTCCTACACCTGACATCTCTGCTTCAGCCACTGCCAGTCTACTTGACAGTGCACATACCATCCCTGATCCTACACCTGTCAGCACACCTGCCGATACTATTCTAGAATCTGGTAGTAGTGCTTCGACAGCAAGCTCTGAGCCAGGAGTTTCTCCACCAGAGAACGGTGCAGTTAGTGATCAGGGAACTATCACTGCACCTGATCACCTGCTACGCCGAAGTACGAACAGCAGGGACACATCTGTCAGAACTGGTAGAGGGCGGGGTAGAGGACGTGGAGGAGGACGTGGTGGAGGAAGACATCTACAGCCGTCTCACCCTCCACTAACACAGTTCCAGCGGCAGAATCCGAGGACAAATCTGCGAAACACAGGAGGTACAACAAATCCTAGTCCACCCTCCCAGGCACCTAGGCTGTGCTCTCGCTGTCACCGGAAGGGGCACTCTGCCAACAACTGCCTGCGAGATACCAGGTGTAACTACTGCTACAAGAAAGGACATAAGGAGGACCAGTGTCGGAAGAAAAAGGAACTTGACAGACAGGGCCACCTGTTTAGAGACCTGTTCTCAGAACAAACCAGCAGGATCTCTGAATTGGTAAACACTCTCACACGGTCACCCACTTAGCTACTCCTATCCCAGCCCATCAGGTGGGATTGGGCCTTATACAAGACCACAGACCTACATCCCTGCAGCTGCCTCAGTACCCTACCTCTCTCAAGGGCAGGCACCTTACATGCCTTACACACCCACCACCTCAAAACATAAGAACATAAGAACATAAGAAAGGAGGAACACTGCAGGAGGCCTGCTGGCCCATACTAGGCAGGTCCTTTACAATTCATCCCACTAACAAAACATTTGCCCAACCCAATTTTCAATGCCACCCAAGAAATAAGCTCTGATGTGAAAGTCCCACTCAAATCCAACCCCTCCCACTCATGTACTTATCCAACCTAGATTTGAAACTACCCAAAGTCCTAGCCTCAATAACCCAACTAGGTAGACTGTTCCACTCATCAACTACCCTATTTCCAAACCAATACTTTCCTATGTCCTTTCTAAATCTAAACTTATCTAATTTAAATCCATTACTGCGGGTTCTCTCTTGGAGAGACATCCTCAAGACCTTATTAATATCCCCTTTATTAATACCTATCTTCCACTTATACACTTCGATCAGGTCTCCCCTCATTCTTCGTCTAACAAGTGAATGTAACTTAAGAGTCTTCAATCTTTCTTCATAAGGAAGATTTCTGATGCTATGTATTAATTTAGTCATCCTACGCTGAATGTTTTCTAACGAATTTATGTTCATTTTGTAATACGGAGACCAGAACTGAACTGCATAATCAAGGTGAGGCCTTACTAATGATGTATAAAGCTGCAGTATGACCTCTGGACTTCTGTTGCTTACACTTCTTGATATAAATCCCAGTAATCTATTTGCCTTATTACGTACGCTTAGGCATTGCTGTCTTGGTTTAAGGTTGCTGCTCACCATAACCCCCAAGTCCTTTTCGCAATCTGTATGGCTAAGTTCTACATCATTTAATTTATAAGTACTAGGGTTATGGGCACTCCCAAGCTTCAGAACCTTGCATTTATCTACATTGAACTGCATCTGCCACTTTTCTGACCAAGAATAGAGTTTGTTTAAATCCTCCTGAAGTTCCCTAACATCTACGTTTGAATCAATTATCCTACCTATCTTTGTGTCATCGGCGAATTTGCTCATATCACTAGTAATTCCCTCATCAAGATCATTGATATATATTATAAACAACAACGGGCCCAAGACTGATCCCTGTGGAACGCCACTTGTTACAGATCCCCACTCGGATTTAACCCCATTTATGGACACTCTCTGCTTCCTGTCAGTGAGCCATGACTCGATCCACGAGAGCACTTTTCCCCCAATGCCATGAGCTGCCACTTTCTTTAACAGTCTATGGTGCGGAACTCTATCAAAAGCCTTACTAAAATCTAAGTAAATAATATCAAATTCTTTATTGTGGTCAACAGCCTCAAAAGCTTTACTGAAGAAAGTTAATAAATTAGTTAGACAAGACCGGCCTCTTGTGAATCCATGCTGAGTATCATTAATCAAGCTATGCTTATCGAGATGGCTTCTTATAATCTCAGCTATAATTGACTCTAGTAATTTGCCTACAATTGAGGTCAGGCTTATTGGGCGGTAATTTGACGGTAACGACTTGTCCCCTGTTTTAAAAATAGGAGTTACATTAGCCATCTTCCACATATCAGACACTACACCTGTTTGAAGAGATAAATTAAAAATATTAGTTAATGGTTCACAGAGTTCCATTTTGCATTCCTTAAGAACCCTTGAAAAAACCTCATCAGGACCCGGCGACTTATTTTGCTTCAGTCTGTCTATCTGCCTCACAACCATCTCACTAGTGACTGTGATGTTACATAATTTATCTTCTTCTAGCCCACTGTAAAAATTAATTACTGGAATATTGTTAGTGTCTTCCTGTGTAAAAACTGAGAGAAAATAATTATTTAAAATCAAGCACATTTCATTCTCATTGTCAGTAAGGTGCCCATAGTTATTTTTAAGGGGACCTATCTTATCTCTAACTTTTGTTCTATAGACCTGGAAAAAACTTTTTGGGTTAGTTTTAGAATCCCTAGCAACTTTAATTTCATAGTCCCTTTTAGCTTTTCTTATCCCCTTTTTAATGTCCCTCTTAATGTCAATATACTGATTCATAAGATGACCCTCACCTCTTTTGATACGCCTATAAATTCCTTTCTTATGCCCTAGTAGATATTTGAGCCTATTATTCATCCATTTTGGGTCATTTCTATTTGATCTAATTTCTTTATATGGGATAAACGCTCTTTGAGCAGCATGTATAGTGTTCAGAAAACTGTCATATTGATAGCTCTCTTCGTTACCCCAGTCAACAGATGATAAGTGTTCTCTAAGCCCATCGTAATCTGCTAAGCGAAAATCTGGGACTGTTACTGAGTTATCGCTACTATCGTACTTCCATTCAATGCTAAATGTAATTGATTTGTGGTCGCTAGCACCCAGTTCCTCTGAAATTTCTAAATTATTAACAAGGGATTCATTGTTTGCCATAACTAAGTCAAGCAGGTTATTTCCCCTTGTAGGTTCTGTCACAAACTGCTTCAAAAAACAATCCTGAAATACTTCTAAGAAGTCGTACGATTCTAAATTCCCAGTCAAGAAATTCCAATCAACATGACTAAAGTTAAAGTCTCCTAGAATTACTACATTATCGTGCCTTGTGGCCTTAACAATTTCCTCCCATAGTAGTTTCCCTTGGTCCCTATCTAAGTTAGGGGGACGGTATATCACTCCTAAAATCAGTTTTTCATGCCCCTCTGAAAATTCTATCCAAACAGACTCTGTATGTGTTACTTCAGACTTAATACCCGTTTTTATGCAACAGTTCAAGCGATCTCGGACATACAATGCCACCCCACCCCCCCTCCCAATACTTCTATCTTCTTGGAACAATTTAAAACCCTGAATATGACATTCCGCAGGCATGTCCCGACTTTTTGAATTAAACCACGTCTCAGTTAAGGCAAATACATCAATGTTACCTACACTAGCAACTAATCTCAACTCGTCCATCTTATTCCTAGCACTACGGCAATTAGCATAATAAACATTGAAAGACTCTCCTTTCTCTTTACCCTTCCTGCTCATTTCTATTTTTCTACTAAACCTATTACTGTCCTTATCACCCAAGGTCCCTGGCTTTTCAATATCTATCTCGTTCTTATTATTACTAGTTCCCCTAGAACTCGTAATATTACTACACTGGGACTTCACTGTTTTCCTGCCAAAACCCATACCACTAACTATTCCTAGTTTAAAGTCCTAACTGCTCCCTCCACTGCAGTTGCCAGTGCTCCCACCCCACACCTAGATAAGTGAACCCCATCCCTAGCATACATGTCATTTCTGCCATAGAAGAGGTCCCAGTTGTCAATGAATGTTACCGCATTTTCCTTACAGTATTTGTCCAGCCAGCAATTGACACCAATTGCCCTGGACAACCATTCACTTCCAACTCCCCTCCTTGGCAAAATACCACATATGAGAGGGTTCCCACCCTTACTTCTAATTATTTCTATTGCTGACCTATACCTGCTAATCAGGTCCTCACTCCTACGTCTGCCAACATCGTTGCCTCCAGCACTGAGACAGATAATAGGATTGCTCCCATTACCTCTCATGATGTCATCCAGACGGCTAACAATATCCTCCATCCCAGCCCCAGGAAAGCAAACTCTCTGTCTCCTACTCCTGTCCTTCAAGCAGAACGCCCTATCCATATACCTAACTTGGCTATCCCCAACAACAACAATATTCTTACCTTCCTTAATGTCTTTCGTCGTGTCGTTCCCAGTAGTCAACTCACATTCGTCGGGTAGCACTGAGAATGTATTGGATGTTTCCACAACAGTTTCCACGGCAGTCTCTTTCTTCTTCATCGTTTCTACCTTTCCATTCGTCTTCTTGATCGTCAACTTCTTTCCCTGCTGTCCAGCCACTGACCAGTTTCCCTTCTTGACCTGAGGACTCAAAACAGGAGGACTACTACGAATCTTCTTGTTTTCCTCGGTCAATCGCCGAATTTCCAAATTCGCCAACCTCAATTCTTCCTTAAGCTGTTGGTAAAGTTGCTCGATGGAGGGCATCTTGCTTCAATTCTAGAGAGCGCGCAAACAGGTCTTCACAGAGCCAAGTACACGTCAACACTGCGCAAATGCCAACTCAATCAGGAGCTACTGCGCAGCACGTCCGCACGGCCCAATAGCGATGCGAACACTGCCTGAGGCATATGGGTGAAGTTCAAAAGTGGGCCATTTCTAAATGGGAGGTCACACAAAAAGAAACCTGGCGACAGGTAGTAGCATTCCAAAACCTGTTGGTCCCTGGTCAAGGGCAGACAAGGTTATCTGAGTGATGAACTTATTCCACCTCTAAATCGACAGGATGAGACCACCTCTGCTAGTAGTCAAGAGAAAGCTGGACCTCTTTGCCGAACACTTTGCTACCAAAATGCAAGTTCCTGATCCAGCAAGGGACCCTCCTTGGCTAGCTGCAAGAACTGTGTCAAAACTGTCAGTGGTGACAATAAGGCAGGAGGAGGTGCATTTCCTTCTTAAATCGCTTGACCAAGAAAAGGCTGTGGGCCCAGACAAGTTGAGCCCAAGATTGCTGAGAAGATGTGCAGACCAGCTAGCAGCACCTCTAACTCGCATCTTTCAGCACTGCCTAGTACAGTGTAAATGGCCCTCTCTGTGGAAAGAGGCAAATGTAGTCCCTGTTCACAAAAAGAAGAGCAGAGCAGAAATCAGCAACTACAGACCAGTGTCACTCCTGTCAATCACTGGTAAGATCCTTGAGACAATAATCTCAAGACAAATGACAGGGTTTCGACTACCACTCACTTTTGTGACCTTTAAAATGGCTTCAGGAAAGGTTACTCTGCTGCTGATCTGTTGTTTGAACCTCTCCACTAAGTGGCACCAGTCACTGGATGAATCCAAAGTCAGCTGTGTGATAGCACTGGATATTGCTGGTGCTTTCGACCGGGTGTGGCACCAGGGACTCTTAGCAAAACTTCAAGCACTGGGAATTGCAGGCTCTACGCTATGTCTCCTCAGTGATTACCTTCATGGTAGATCTCTAAGTGTAGTTCTCAATGGAACAGAATCAGCAAGACATCCTATTGGGGCAAGTGTTCCATAAGGAAGCGTGCTGGGTCCATTGTTATGGAATGTCTACTTCAACGACCTTCTTCATCTCATCCCAGAATCCCATGCATATGCAGACGACTGTACACTGACATTCACTTATCCAAGAGAAGAAATGCCAGCTGCTCTAAGCTACATCAATCACCAGCTGAGAGCTATATCAGCTTGGGGAAATAGATGGCAAGTAACATTTGCACCTGAGAAAACGCAAATGATGATTGTCTCTAGGCACCATGATGGTAATGCTGGTGCAGTAGTAAGGATGAATGGGAGGGTGCTGGCACCTGGAGAACAAGTTGATATCCTTGGGGTGAAAGTTGACTCCAAACTAACCATGAAGAACCATGTTGTAAATCTTGCAAACAAGGCAGCCAGGAAACTTACAGCATTTCGCCGTATCTCGCATCTACTTGACAGTAGGGGTTGTAAGATTCTGTACGAGGCACAAGTACGCTCACACCTTGAGTATGCTCCACTTTCTTGGTTTGCCTGCACCCCCCCTCATCTGCGATCGCTTGACTGAGTAGAGAACAGAGCAAGACGTCTCATCTCTCGCCTGGACCCATCCTGGATAGATCTGTCATTTCAGCAGAGCCTTCAACACAGGAGGGATGTGGGTGGCCTTACTGTTATGTACAAGGCCAATATTGTCAAAGTACCACACTTGGATCCACTTCGAGGACAGCGTGAAACAAGCTTTTATGCCACAAGACGGGCAGAAAGCAGCAACTTCACTCTGGCTGTACCCTTCTCCAGAACATCACTCCATCTGAGATTATATATACCCAGGATGACTCGAGTATGGAACACATTCGTACAGCATAATGATGTCAACGAGATAAAGTCAGTTGATCAAATGAAAATGCTGGCCCACAGATGGCTCCAACTTCATCCTGTTCCCTACTTGTATCTTTCATAACAATAAAAATGCTTTCAAATGAGCTGATGTAAGTAACAGCTCTTAGCTTGCCAATAAAGTTAGGAATCCTTAACCTATAAATAGATTGTCAATAAAGCTAGGAATCCTTAACCTAACCTTGTCAAACCCTGTGTAAAAGAAAAAAGAGAGAGAGAGAGAGAGAGAGAGAGAGAGAGAGAGAGAGAGAGAGAGAGAGAG
>NW_027197238.1:0-65655 GCF_038502225.1 Cherax quadricarinatus | reverse complement strand
TGTTATAAGTGATGCAAAGATGACATTAAAACAATATCAGAGATGGTTGACACAAACCCACTACATTATAATATGCTCCTTAGCGATGAATTTGTTTACCAACGTGGGCTTAGGAACAGAACTCCATCGTTAAGTGAGGAGAGGCTGTAATTTATTGCCTCATAATTTGGAAATACGTATTGGAATATGTGGGAAATGAGCTCCAGCTCTTGATACTTACTGTTAACTTTCAACCAGTTTGATTGAACCCTTGTCTTTTTCTTAATCCTCCATGAAGTCTGTTTCTGCCGTATCATTGCTTGGCTCATTCCTCTTCTCTATCACTCGTATATGGAAGAAATTCATCCTGATATTCCTGTGGCTTATTTGGGTGTGTTTGTCTCAGAAAGTTTTGTTTGTATTTTAACAGTTGTACCAGTATGAATGCCCATGGCCCAGTGCTCAGGCTGAGATTGTGTGCATCAGTGCATACAAGACTCCAGGAGATAAGCTGCAGTGTGTTGTAAGAGCTTCCCAAACAATCATGAACTTGTTATCCCTTGCGCATGATCAGTCAGTCCCTGCAGCCGATGACTTCATGCCTGTCTTAGTCTATGTGCTTATCAAGGTATGTTTATATTTATTTTTTAATAATATTTTCAAAATTTTTAAATGTTATTTACTTAAAAATAAGATATGTAAGGGTATCACAAAAAATATGATTTACTAAACCATTTCTTAGATAGCTATAACTTGGTCATAAAACAAAAAATGCACACATGCACCATCATGGTGTGTTTAATTATCTATTATAGTTGAGGAAGTAAAATTATGCTTGTAGTGACCCTTTTCCCTATAATTACTTTGTTATATAAATTTTAATAGTGCTTAGTAGAACACTACCTTCTCTTAGATCATATTCCCACTATTTACCACTAAGTGGTATTTGCTGATGTCTTTTCCTTATTTATTTAGATTGTGGTTTTTGTATATACACTCCTTAGGGAAGGGGCTCTTAATCCAAGAAGCTGGCATTACTTTCTGTTTTCTTAGATCATATCTGATTGTCTCCTGTTTCCCAGGCACTATATAACCCCAGTGGGTTTAGTGTTTGTCCCTGATTAATATAAATATGTTCTATATAAGCATCCTTATAAGTAATGAATTAACTTTTTTTTTAACAGGCAAATCCACCAGCACTTCTGTCCACTGTGCAGTACGTTAATCTCTTCTTTGAGAAAAGGCTGAAAGGAGAGGACCAGTATTGGTGGACACAGTTTTGTGCAGCTATCGAGTTCATCAAGACTATGGACTACATGCTTTGACAGGCTGATTGTATGTCCGAGCTAGGACATTGTATGTGCCATTATTAACCCCTCATCTTCAGCTGTAATCTTGCTAAAAATGGGATCAGCTGCTTGATGTACATAAAATTCATGATAGCTCATTTTCAAAGGCTGTGTGAGGATAGCCAATGAGATGTTGCACAAATCTCGGTAATTCTCAAAAGATTGAACAAGAATTGTGTCCAGTATCAGGTAATTGAACCTGCTTCAGGCTGTGTTAACAGTAGCTTTTTCATCATTGAAAAATGTATGAATCTGAGTACATGCACTGTTGTTATCAGTGTTGAAGGGGTGAGTCATTTTGTAAAGCCTAACAAATGTGTCATTGTTCTGCATTTTAAGATAAATTTATTAAATTCATTGGATGCTTGTAGTTTTTTTAATAATATAAATAATTATTATTACCATTGGTTTGTCTGTCAGCTAGCAGTTAGGCAAGATTTAATTATAATTGATGTTGGAAAATATCAGTGCTTATTTGTACTATTATAGTTTCTAAGCATATTTAAATGATTTTTATATAGTTTTTTTTTCTTTTAATACAATAAAATCATTATTTACATCTGACAATATGCACTCCTTTATACAAGAAGCCAGCTTTCACAGAATCTTTTCCTGATTACGTACATGGTAAGAGGTCATCTCACATTCCGCCATCCTTGCTTCTCCATATTACTGGTTAATGCAGTATTGGGGCAGCAGTATTGCTAAAGGTATTGTTTCCTAGCCAGAGAGATGCAGGGTCATATCTGCAGCTGCACAGGGTTTGTGGAACATTATTTACTGTTGTATGCAATGAATCAACAACTCCATCAGGCTAATATCCAAGACTAACTTTACTCCCCCCATCTGGTTGCCACTTTACAACAATTTAGGAGACAGCATAAAAGGATGATAGTTTTAAAATACATTAATTCCTCTGCAGATTTAAATGGTTGTGTAGATCTTATGGTTGTAGACAAATACAGTAATATATAGGGATTATTTAAAGGCCTTAATGCCTTGTAGAGGAATGATATACTGGATCACTAATGTATATTTCTCTGTGTTTATAAGTAGTTTGATCAGGGATCTAGTTATGTAGGTATTTGCAGGTCTTTTTAGAAAGAGTTTATACTCTCACTGTATAATTTGATCATAAGTGAGTTTTCCTTTGCTTTGTGCATGGCTTTCCGGTAATTATTGTACAATGTCATTTTTGTATTATTTATGTTCGAAGAGGGATGACAGAATTTATTGAAAGACCAGTATATATTTGTGTGGCTGTTAAGGATTTATTTTTGAAGTAGTACTCACCAAAGACAAAATTGTAAACAGCTCCTGAAAAAGTTTTGTCGTTACTATATTTTACAAATCATATCTGGTTATGTTTCTATTAAAAACGAAACTGAATTTTAGAATTTGCTTTTAAAAACTTTCATAAATTGTATTTTCAGTAATTTTTTTTTTTTTATGAGCAAACCTTCCTCTGATAATTTGAAATAACGTAGAATAATTCTGGTCTCAGTGAAGCAAATTCCAACTAATTAGAGAAGTTTGCTCCTAATACACACACTGTACATGGCTTCATGGCAGGTGATTAACTCTTCATTGTACATGCTCACTTAATAGTCTTAAAAATGTTCTTCCAAAGAAAATTTGAGTTGCATCTACTCATTAATTGTATGATAATATCTATATTAAACCAAAAATTTAATACTTTTTCTCTCTCATTATATATATATATATGTATGTGTGTATATATATTTAATTATATGCATGTCATGCAGAATAGGTAAAATTGGTCAATTAGCAAGAACTCATTTAAAATTAAGTCCTTTCTAAAACTTTCTCTTATACTTTTAAAGATATATATTTTTTTCATTTATGTTATTGTAAAAATTAATAATTTTGTACCAAAAGAACCTTAGAAAACTTGCCTAACCTTATTATAACAAGTAAAATTTAATTTAGCCTAATCCAACTAAACATATTTTAGATAAGTTCACAATAACTTAATAATAAACAAACACAATGAAATATATATATTTTTTTTTGTTAGATTCAGAATGATTTTCGTGAAATTATTGCATACACAGATTTTCACTTGCCTTAATTGGCAAGAAGAGTGTTGCTATGTAAGCCAGAATCACAAATTTTACCTATTTGGCATAACATTTTATATATATATATATTTTTTTTTTTTTTTTTTTAAACAAGTCGGCCGTCTCCCACCGAGGCAGGGTGACCCAAAAAAGAAAGAAAATCCCCAAAAAGAAAATACTTTCATCATCATTCAACACTTTCACCACACTCACACATTATCACTGCTTTTGCAGAGGTGCTCAGAATATAACAGTTTAGAAACATATACGTATAGAGATACACAACATATCCCTCCAAACTGCCAATATCCCAAACCCCTCCTTTAAAGTGCAGGCATTGTACTTCCCATTTCCAGGACTCAAGTCCGACTATATGAAAATAACCGGTTTCCCTGAATCCCTTCACTAAATATTACCCTGCTCACACTCCAACAGATCGTCAGGTCCCAAGTATCATTCGTCTCCATTCACTCCTATCTAACACGCTCACGCACGCTTGCTGGAAGTCCAAGCCCCTTACCCACAAAACCTCCTTTACCCCCTCTTTCCAACCCTTTCGAGGACGACCCCTACCCCTCTTTCCTTCCCCTATAGATTTATATGCTTTCCATGTCATTCTACTGTGATCCATTCTCTCTAAATGACCAAACCACCTCAACAACCCCTCTTCTGCCCTCTGACTAATACTTTTATTAACTCCACACCTTCTCCTAATTTCCACACTCCGAATTTTCTGCATAATATTTACACCACACATTGCCCTTAAACAGGACATCTCCGCTGCCTCCAACCGTCTCCTCGCTGCTGCATTTACCACCCAAGCTTCACACCCATATAAGAGTGTTGGTACTACTATACTTTCATACATTCCCTTCTTTGCCCCCATAGATAACGTTTTTTGACTCCACATATACCTCAACGCAACACTCACCTTTTTCCCCTCATCAATTCTATGATTAACCTCATCCTTCATAAATCCATCCGCCGACACGTCAACTCCCAAGTATCTGAAAACATTCACTTCTTCCATACTCCTCCTCCCCAATTTGATATCCAATTTTTCTTTATCTAAATCATTTGACACCCTCATCACCTTACTCTTTTCTATGTTCACTTTCAACTTTCTACCTTTACACACATTCCCAAACTCATCCACTAACCTTTGCAATTTTTCTTTAGAATCTCCCATAAGCACAGTATCATCAGCAAAAAGTAACTGTGTCAATTCCCATTTTGAATTTGATTCCCCATAATTTAATCCCACCCCTCTCCCAAACACCCTAGCATTTACTTCCTTTACAACCCCATCTATAAATATATTAAACAACCATGGTGACATTACACATCCCTGTCTAAGACCTACTTTTACCGGGAAGTAGTCTCCCTCTCTTCTACACACCCTAACCTGAGCCTCACTATCCTCATAAAAACTCTTTACAGCATTTAATAACTTACCACCTATTCCATATACTTGCAACATCTGCCACATTGCTCCTCTATCCACTCTATCATATGCCTTTTCTAAATCCATAAATGCAATAAAAACTTCCCTATCTTTATCTAAATACTGTTCACATATATGCTTCAATGTAAACACCTGATCTACACATCCCCTACCCACTCTAAAACCTCCTTGCTCATCCGCAATCCTACATTCTGTCTTACCTCTAATTCTTTCAATTATAACCCTACCGTACACTTTTCCTGGTATACTCAGTAAGCTTATTCCTCTATAATTTTTACAGTCTCTTTTGTCCCCTTTCCCTTTATATAAAGGGACTATACATGCTCTCTGCCAATCCCTAGGTACCTTCCCCTCTTTCATACATTTATTAAACAAAAGTACCAACCACTCCAACACTATATCCCCCCCTGCTTTTAACATTTCTGTCATGATCCCATCAGTTCCAGCTGCTTTACCCCCTTTCATTTTACGTAATGCCTCACGTACCTCCCCCACACTTACATTCTGCTCTTCTTCACTCCTAAAAGATGGTATACCTCCCTGACCAGTGCATGAAATTACTGCCTCTGTTTCTTCCTTAACATTTAAAAGTTCCTCAAAATATTCTCGCCATCTACCCAATACCTCCATCTCCCCATCTACTAACTCCCCTACTCTGTTTTTAACTGACAAATCCATATTTTCCCTAGGCTTTCTTAACTTGTTTAACTCACTCCAAAATTTTTTCTTATTTTCATTAAAATTTCTTGACAGTGCCTCTCCCACTCTATCATCTGCTCTCCTTTTGCACTCTCTCACCACTCTCTTTACCTTTCTTTTACTCTCCATATACTCTGCTCTTCTTATAACACTTCTGCTTTGTAAAAACCTCTCATAAGCTACCTTTTTCTCTTTTATCACACCCTTTACTTCATCATTCCACCAATCACTCCTCTTTCCTCCTGCCCCCACCCTCCTATAACCACAAACTTCTGCCCCACATTCTAATACTGCATTTTTAAAACTATTCCAACCCTCTTCAACCCCCCCACTACTCATCTTTGCACTAGCCCACCTTTCTGCCAATAGTCGCTTATATCTCACCCGAACTTCCTCCTCCCTTAGTTTATACACTTTCACCTCCCTCTTACTTGTTGTTGCCACCTTCCTCTTTTCCCATCTACCTCTTACTCTAACTGTAGCTACAACTAAATAATGATCCGATATATCAGTTGCCCCTCTATAAACATGTACATCCTGGAGCCTACCCATCAACCTTTTATCCACCAATACATAATCTAATAAACTACTTTCATTACGTGCTACATCATACCTTGTATATTTATTTATCCTCTTTTTCATAAAATATGTATTACTTATTACCAAATTTCTTTCTACACATAGCTCAATTAAAGGCTCCCCATTTACATTTACCCCTGGCACCCCAAATTTACCTACTACTCCCTCCATAACATTTTTACCCACTTTAGCATTAAAATCCCCAACCACCATTACTCTCACACTTGATTCAAAACTCCCCACGCATTCACTCAACATTTCCCAAAATCTCTCTCTCTCCTCTACACTTCTCTCTTCTCCAGGTGCATACACGTTTATTATAACCCACTTTTCACATCCAATCTTTATTTTACTCCACATAATCCTTGAATTAATACATTTATAGTCCCTCTTTTCCTGCCATAGCTTATCCTTCAACATTATTGCTACTCCTTCTTTAGCTCTAACTCTATTTGAAACCCCTGACCTAATCCCATTTATTCCTCTCCACTGAAACTCTCCCACCCCCTTCAGCTTTGTTTCACTTAAAGCCAGGACATCCAGCTTCTTCTCATTCATAACATCCACAATCATCTCTTTCTTATCATCTGCACAACATCCACGCACATTCAGACTTCCCACTTTGACAATTTTCTTCTTCTTATTCTTTTTAGTAATCTTTACAGGAAAAGGGGTTACTAGCCCATTGTTCCCGGCATTTTAGTTGACTTTTACAACACGCATGGCTTACGGAGGAAAGATTCTTATTCCACTTCCCCATGGATATAAAAGGAAAATTAATAAGACCAAGAACTATTAAGATAAAATCAAAGAAAACTCAGATGAGTGTGTATAAATAAATGTGTACATGTATGTGTAGTGTGACCTAAGTGTAAGTAGAAGTAGCAAGACATGCCTGTAATCTTGCATATTTATGAGACAGACAAAAGACATCAGCAATCCTACCATCATGTAAAACAATCACAGGCTTCGTTTTACACTCACTTGGCAGGACGGTAGTACCTCCCTGGGTGGTTGCTGTCTACCAACCTACTACCAACATATATATATATATATATATATATATATATATATATATATATTTTTTTTTTTTTTTTTTTTTTTTTTTTCTCAACAAGTCGGTCGTCTCCCACCGAGGCAGGGTGACCCAAAAAAAAAAAAGAAAGAAAATCCCCAAAAAGAAAATACTTTCATCATCATTCAACACTTTCACCACACTCACACATTATCACTGCTTTTGCAGAGTTGCTCAGAATACAACAGCTTAGAAGCATATACGTATAAAGATACACAACATATCCCTTCAAACTGCCAATATCCCAAACCCCTCCTTTAAAGTGCAGGCATTGTACTTCCCATTTCCAGGACTCAAGTCCGACTATATGAAAATAACCGGTTTCCCTAAATCCCTTCACTAAATATTACCCTGCTCACACTCAAGAGTTCATCAGGTCCCAAAAGCCATTCATCTCCATTCACTCCTATCTAACACACTCACACTTGCTGGAAGTCCAGGCCCCTCACCCACAAAACTTTTACCCCCTCCCTCCAACCTTTTCGAGGATGACCCCTACCCCACCTTCCTTCCCCTACAGATTTATACGCTCTCCGTGTCATTCTACTTTGATCCATTCTCTCTGAGTGACTAAACCACTTCAACAACTCCTCTTCAGCCCTCTGACTAATACTTTTATTAACTCTACACCTCCTAATTTCCACACTCCAAATTTTCTGCATAATATTTGCACCACACATTGCCCTTAGACAGGACATCTTCTCTGCCTCCAACCGCCTCCTTGCTGCAGCATTTACAACCCAAGCTTCACACCCATATAAGACAGTTGGTACCACTGTGCTTTCATACATTCCCTTCTTTGCCTCCATAGATAACATTTTTTGTCTCCACATATACCTCAATGCACCACTCACCTTTTTTCCTTCATCAATTCTGTGATTAACCTCATCCTTCATAAGCCCATCCGCTGACACGTAAAATTCCCAAATATCTGAAAACATTCAATTCTTCCATACTACTACTTCTCCAATGTGATATTCAATTTTTCTTTATCTAAATCATTTGATACCCTCATCACCTTACTCTTATCTATGTTCAGTTTCAACTTTCTACCATTACACACCCTCCCAAACTCGTCCACTAACCTTTGCAACTTTTCTTTAGAATCTCCCATAAGCACAGTATCATCAGCAAAAAGCAACTGTGTCAACTCCCATTTTGTATTTGATTCCCCATAATTTAATCCCACCCCTCTCCCCAGCACCCTAGCATTTATTTCTTTTACAACCCCATCTATAAATATATTAAACAATCATGGTGACATTATACATCTCTGTCTAAGACCTACTTAGACATCCTAACACACCCTACACATCCTAACCTGAGCCTCACTATCCTCATGAAAACTCTTTACAGTTTTTAGTAACTTACTACCTATTCCATATACTTGCAACATCTGCCACATTGCTCTGCTATCCACTCTATCATATACCTTTTCTAAATCCATAAATGCAATGAAAACTTCTCTACCTTTATCTAAATACTGTTCACATATATACTTCAATGTAAACACTTGATCTACACATCCCCTATCCACGCTAAAGCCTCCTTGCTCATCCGAAATCCTACTTTCTGTCTTACTTCTAATTCTTTCAATAATAACCCTACCATACACTTTTCCTGGTATACTCAGTAAACTTCTTTTCTTTCTTTCAACAAACCGGCTATATCCCACCGAGGCAGGGTGGCCCCAAAAAAAAAAAGTTTCTCTTTTTAAATATAGTAATTTATACAGGAGAAGGGGTTACTAGCCCATTGCTCCTGGCAATTTAGTCGCCTATTACGACACGCATGGCTTACGGAGGAAGAATTCTGTTCCACTTCCCCATGGAGATAAGAGGAAATAAACAAAAACAAGAACTAGAGAGAAAATAGAAGAAAACCCAGAGGGGTGTGTATATATAAGCTTGTACATGTATGTGTAGTGTGACCTAAGTGTAAGCAGAAGTAGCAAGACATACCTGAAATCTTACTTTTTTTTTGTTAACAAGTCGGCCGTCTCCCACCAAGGCAGGGTGATCCAAAAAGAAAGAAAATCCCCAAAAAGAAAATTCTTTCATCATCATTCAACTCTTTCACCTCACTCACACATAATCACTGTTTTTGCAGAGGTGTTCAGAACGCAACAGCTTAGAAGCATATACGTATAAAGATACACAACATATCCCTCGAAACTGTCAATATCCCGAACCCCTCCTTTAGAGTGCAAGCATCGTACTTCCCATTTCCAGGACTCAAGTCTGGCTATATAAAAATAACCGATTTCCCTGAATCCCTTCACTAAATATTACCCTGCTCACACTCCAACAGATCGTCAGGTCCCAAATACCATTCGTCTCCATTCACTCCTATCGAAAACGCTCACACACGCCTGCTGGAAGTCCAAGCCCCTTGCCCACAAGACCTCCCTTACCCCTTCCTTACATGTTTATAAGACAGAAAAAAGGCACCAGCAATCCTGCCATCATGTAAAACAATTACAGGCTTTCGTTTTACACTCGCTTGGCAGATGGTAGTACCTCCCTGGGTGGTTGCTGTCTACCAACCTCCTACTACTACTACTATTTATATGTGTGTGTGTGCGCGTTTGCAAAGCAACCATGGGTGGAGCAGAATGATAGCTCTAGGCCTTTCATGTTGCTGTCAGCACATCATCGGGAGCTTGCAGAGTTGCAGAAAAAAGTAGGATGTCCAAGCTAATACGATCCCAGAGAATGTATTCACTGGAGTGAGGGAAGGAGGGAGGGAGAGAGAAGGGCAAGAAGTACCCCCAGGCATACCAGTGCCCCTAGCCAGAAGGATGAATATTATAGCATTAGAATAGTAATAGTAACCTAAACGAAAGTAATGTGGCAATAATAAAAATTTGGTCATATTCTGCCATAAATAATTTTACATACATAATTATATTGTCAGTGATATAGAAGTCACTGGTAATTATGGAGTAACTTTCCTTCGGCAAGTCCATTTAAAGGGACAAGAAAACAGAAACATTTAAAGGGGAGACTTCTGAAAGTTATACAAAGGAAAATGGGGCTCATTAAAATACTCATTTAAAGTGGGAGGCATCTGTAATTACAAGGAAGAGGCAGACTGTAAACTTCCATTCTTAGATGTGTTGATACACCCAGTTGATAAAAAGTTTAAGTTTGCAGTATATAGGAAGGCCACCAATGTCTGCTCACACATTCACTACTATTCCAACCAAGAGACGAGAGTTAAAAGGAGTGTATTTCTTACTATGTTTCTGAGAGCCTATAGTGTGTACAGTCTGGAGTTCCTAGATGAAGATATTAGGAAAATATTTGACCTTGGCATGAAACTGCACTATCCTAAGATGTTTGTGGAATCTGCCTTGCTGGCAGCTAAGAAAACTTGTTATAGAACAGAGCCTAAGATAATACCTCACACCAAGAAACATGCTGGTCCTCCCATACTACGAGAATTTATCTATCCTGCTGAATGCTCGTAAAAGATTTAATATACAAGTTTTATTTAAAAATTCATGGACTGTTAGAAGCATTCTGGTAAAGAATTCACCCCGACAGCATGCTGGTGGCTGTAACGGTTGCAGTCTCTCCTATTTAGGACAGACAGGAAAACCATTAAAAGTGAGAATTTCACAACACTGTTATCGATACATATAGCACTGGAATCGAACACCATTTTCAACCGTATTAGAGCTTGTAATAACCCGGCAAATTGGCAGAAAGCAAGAGTCATCTTCCCTTGTACCTCTTGGCTTGAAAGGAATATTGTAGAATCAGCAATTATTATGCATGATAAGCATTCATTATATAATAGTGACAGGTTGTTCAAATGAGATGTGCTTTTAGTAGAGGCAATAGTACACAGTCAAAAATTGGGCTCTTATATGCATTGTCTTAAATGTAGTGCCACATCTAGGAATTAGGGCCTATTTTTCATGCAGTTTCTGGAGGTTGAATCAGAGTTTGCCTCAGATACCTCCCTCTCTAAATAAGTTTATTTTAATGAGCCCCATTTTCCTTTGTAAAACTTTGAAGAAGACTTCCCTTTAAATGTTTCCGTTTTCTCGTCCCTTTAAATGGACCCGCTGAAGGAAGGTTACTCCATAATTGCCAGTGACTTCTATATCACTGACCATATAATTATGTATGTAAAATTACTTACATCATAGCGGAATATGACCGAATTTTTATTATTGCCACGTTACTTTCGTTTAGGCTACTATTACAGTATCTATGCTTGTGGGATTTTTCTAATGCTATAATATTCATCCTTCTGGCTATGGACACTGGCATGCCTGGGGACACTTCTTGCCCTTCTCTCTCTCCCTCCAGTGAATACATCCTCTGGGATCGTATTGGCTTGGACGTCCTCCATTTTCTTCAACTTTGCAAGCTCCTGATGATGTGTTGATTGCAACACAAAAGGCCTAGAGCTATCATTCTCCTCCCGCCATGCTTGTTTTTCATCCTGTATCGCTTGGTTTGCAATACAGTGGACCCCCGTTTAACGATCACCTCCCAATGCGACCAATTATGTGAGTGTATTTATGTAAGTGCGTTTGTACGTGTATGTTTGGGGGTCTGAAATGGACTAACCTACTTCACAATATTCCTTATGGGAACAAATTCGGTCAGTACTGGCACCTGAACATACTTCCGGAATGAAAAAATATCGTTAACCAGGGGTCCACTGTATTTGCATAATTATTATTATACAGTGGACCCTCGAGTTTCGACAGCATTGACTTTTGTGAAATTCGACTTTTGGCAAGTTTTTTCGGCAAAATTTGGCCTCGCGGTTCGTGATTTGACTCGTGATTCGACGACCGCCTGGTACCCCTCCGCCCATCACGGCGCACACAAAGCCAGTCTCCCACGCCATTCACTCTCAGTGTGCCATTGTTTACCAACACGTGACCATCACCCTGCGGGTTCATACATAATAATCCATTGTTTTTTGTGATTGCAACTGCTAAATAAGTCACCATGGGCCCAAGGAAAGCTAGTGTAAGCCCTTTGGTAAAGAAAGTGAGGAACACGATCAAATTCAAGAAGAAAATCATTGAAAAATATGAGTGGAGTGCGTGTTACAGAGCTTGCCAGGATGTATGGCTAACCCCATTCGACCATCACTTCGATGGTGGCGAAAGGAAAGGAAATAAAGTGTGCTGTTGTTGCAAAAGGGGTAGATATGCTGACAAAAAGGAGATCACAAATCCTCAAAGAAGTGGAGAGGTTATTGTTGGTGTGGATTACCGAAAAACAGATTAAGGGCATTTGTGCAAAGTGGACTGAAGTGCAAACATTTATGGATGAACTTCACCCTAACAAAGCAGTTGCAGGCTGTATTGGCAACATGTACAATGACAGTGTTGTGTCCCACTTCAGACAAATCTTAAAGAAACGCCAGAAACAGAGCTCTCTGGACAGATATTTTGTGCGACAGGGCTCCAGTGACTCTCAAGTTGTTCCCAGTGCCAGTGTCTTTAACCCTTTGAGGGTCGACAGGCCCTCTCCGAAACTCGTTCTCAGGGTCGGCCAAATTTAAAAAAAAAAAAATTATTTTCTCTTATGAAAAGATAGAGAATCTTTTCCCGATCATAAAGACACCAAAAGTTTGAAATTTGATAGAAAACTTATGGAATTATGCTCTCGCAAAGTTAGCGGTCTCGGTGATGTTTACGCATCGGCGATTTTGCCCACTTTGAGCCCCATTTTCGGCCAATTTCACTGTACTAGTCGACAAAAAACATGAATATTTCGCTAGAACTCCATTTTTTCTATCGAATGGGTGCAAGAAACCACTCATTTATGAAATTCAACTATCCAGTACAGTGGTCAGAATTTAGCAATTTTGCCAATTTCACACAAATTTCAAAAAATGCCAATTTCCGAATAGGGTCCAGAATAAACAAGAAAGACATTCCTGGCACTAAAATGACATTTCCTCTAGTCATTAGTCACGTCTCAAGGCCCCTCTTATATTCTTTTGCTTTCCACTTTGAATTTTTATTTTCACAAAAAATATAAGATTTACTGTTATGCAGACTACTGCATTAGTGTAAAAATGGTATAAATATTATTGGTGCACTTGTGAAAGAATATTAGACTCACCAGTTGACGTGTATTGCACGCTTGGCACGATTTGTTTACTTTTGAAGTTTGGTAAAAATCGAACATTTCTGCTACTTTGAGCTCAATTTCAAGGCACCTTTCTTTGTAAAACCAGTCAAAATCATCTCAATTTCTGTAATATGTCTTCCATTCTATAAAATGAGACCAAGAAAACTAGAATACAACAATAAATACCATACGAAAATACACTGCAAAGTCGCTGATTTATTAAAAAAAAATGGTCAAAGTTTTTTTTTTCTCATTATGCACTGTGTGCTGCAGGATTTTTTTTAGACTGTGCACACTGACCACATAGACCCATTCTTTCATATGAAGGCCTACCAGCTTTCTCCCACTAGATTTGAGGCCGCTAGAATTTATGAGTACTAGTACGTCAAAAACCCCTACGCGTAAGACGAACTAGTACGACGAAAACCCTCAAAGGGTTAAAAAACAAAGAAGGGAAGTAACCCCAGATAAGGACTTCATACCTGAAGTCCTAATGGAAGGAGATTCTCCTTCCAAACAATAGTGTACACCTTCCTCCTATCCCCTCCTCCCATCTTCCATCCACCCAGAAGTCTTCAGTAAAGGTAAGTGTAATGTTATTATTATTTTTTATATGCATGTACTTGATTTCTCATTGTTTTCAGTATGTAAATCTTTATTTAATTTGAAAAAAAAAAATTTTTATTTTAGTATTTTTGGGTGTCTGGAACGGATTAATTTTTTCCATTATTTCTTATGGGGAAAATGGTTTCACCATTCAGCAGTTTCGACTTTCGGCAGGCTCTCTGGAACGGATTAATCACGAAACTCGGGGATCCACTGTATATATATTTATATATTATTTTTCTTTTTTTTTAAGAAGTTGGCCGTCTCCCACATATACACCTATCATCCGACTTACGACGACTTGACTTACGACCGTGTTTTTATGCCAAATTTCTGGGAAATGAACAAGTGCTTGTGTTGTACACAGTGTTTATCCTAAACCTTACAGTATAAAATGCAGTACTAACAGCATAAAAAGTAAAGTAAAACATGAAATACCAAAATAAAACAATAAAATAAAGTCATTACAAAAATGTTATGTTGATATTCAGCAGTAAAGTTCGACTTACGACCATTTCGACTTACGACCGGTTTCTCAGAACCGAACTCGGTCGTAAGTCGGATGGTATATATATATAATTATATATATATATATATATATATACAGTGGACCCTCGACCAGCGATGGCATCAATTAACGATAAATCTGACTAGCGATACATTTTATCGCAAAAATTTTGCCTCGATTAGCGCTAAAAAACTCGACCAACACTATTCGTTCCGTTTGAGACGTGTGCACTTCTGGCCAGTGTTTACAAGCCAGCCAGCCACCGCGGTCGCTTCCAAGCATACAATCGGAACATTTCATATTATCACAGCCTTTTTAGTGATTGCACCTGCAAAATAAGTCACCATGGGCCCCAAGAAAGCTTCTAGTGCCAACCCTACAGCGAAAAGGGTGAGAATTACTATGGATATGAAGAAAGAGATCATTGCTAGTATGAAAGTGGAGTGCATGTCTCCGAGCTGGCCAGGCTGTACACAAAACCCCAATCAACCATCGCTACTATTGTGGCCAAGAAAACGGCAATCAAGGAAGCTGTTCTTGCCAAAGGTGCAACTATGTTTTCGAAACTGAGATCGCAAGTGATAGAAGATGTTGAGAGACTGTTATTGGTATGGATAAACGAAAAACAGATAGCAGGAGATAGCATCTCTCAAGCGATCATATGTGAAAAGGCTAGGAAGTTGCATGACGATTTAATTAGAAAAATGCCAGCAACTAGTATTGATGTGAGTGAATTTAAGGCCAGCAGAGGTTGGTTTGAGAGATTTAAGAATCATAGTGGCATACATAGTGTGATAAGGCATGGTGAGGCTGCCAGTTTGGACCAAAAAGCAGCTGAAAAATATGTGCAGGAATTCAAGGAGTACATAGACAGTGAAGGACTGAAACCTGAACAAGTGTTTAATGGTGACACTGACAATGTTGTGAAACACTTTAGGAATGTCATAAAGAAACGGGAGGTACAGGCCTCTATGGGCAGATATGTTGTGCGACAGAGGTCCAGTGACTCTCAAGCTGGTCCTAGTGGCATTAAAAGAAGAAGGGAAGTAACCCCGAAAAAGGACTTGCCACCTCAAGTCCTAATGGAAGGGGATTCCCCTTCTAAACACTAAGACCATCAACACACTCCCCTCTTCCCATCCCATCAATCATCACCACATCTTCAATGAAGGTAAGTGTCATGTAACTGTGCATGTCTTCTTCAGTTTGTGTGTATTAAAATTAATATTTCATGTGTTAAAAAAAAAATTTTCTCAATACTTTTGGGTGTCTTGCACAGATTAATTTGATTTCCATTATTTCTTATGGGGAAAATTAACTTGACTAACGATGATCTCTCAGGAACGGATTAATAGCGTTAGTCGAGGGTCCACGGTATATATATATATATATATATATATATATATATATATATATATATATATATATATATATATATATATATATATATATATATATGTATATATATATATATATATATATATATATATATATATATATATATATATATATATATATATATATATATGTATGTATGTATATATATATATAATGTCGTGCCGAGTATGTAAAACTGGTCAATTAGCAAGAACTCATGTAAAATTAAGTCCTTTCTGAAATTTTCTCTTATATGTTTAAAGATATATTTTTTTCATTAATGTTAATGTAAAATCTTTTAATTTTGCACCAAAAGAATCTTAGAAAACTTACCTAACCTTATTATAACAAGAGCAATTTATTTTAGACTAACCCAGCTAAATATATTTTAAATACGTTTACAGTAATTTAGTACTAAACAAACACAATCAAATATATTTTTTTCGTTAGGTTCAGAATGATTTTGGCGAAATTATTGCATACACAAACTTTCACTTGTCCTATATGGCAAGATGAACGTTGCTATTTAAGCCAAGATCGCAAATTCTGCCTATTCGGCACGACATATATATATATATGCATATATATACGTATATATATATATATATATATATATACATATATATATATATATATATATATATATATATATATATATATGTGTGTGTGTGTGTGTGTGTGTGTGTGTGTGTTTATATATATATATATATATATATATATATATATATATATATATATATATATATATATATATATATACAGTGGACCCCCGGTTAACGATTTTAATCCGTGCAAGAGGGCTCATCGTTATGCGAAATAATCGTTATGCGAATGAATTTTCCCCATAAGAAATAATGGAAATAAAATTAATCCGTGCAAGACGCCCAAAAGTATGAAAAAAAATTTTTTTTACCACATGAAATGTTAATTTTAATACACACAAACTGAAAAAGGGATGCACAATTAAATGACACTTACTTTTATTGAAGATCTGGTGATGATTGATGGGATGGGAGGAGGGGAGAGAGTGTGTTAGTGTTTAGAAGGGGAATCCCCTTCCATTAGGACTTGAGGTAGTAAGTCCTTTTCTGGGGTTACTTCCCTTCTTCTTTTAATGCCACTAGGGCCAGCTTCAGAGTCACTGGACTTCTTTCGCACAAGATATCTGTCCATAGTGGCCTGTACCTCTCGTTCCTTTATGACTTGCCTAAAGTGTTTCACAACATTGTCAGTGTAATAATCACCAGCACGGCTTGCAATAGCTGTGTGAGGGTGATTTTCATCCATGAAGGTTTGCACTTCAAGCCACTTAGCACAGATTTCCTTTATCTTTGTAGTAGGCAACTTCTTCAATTTCTCTCTCCCCTCCTCTGAACCAGTTTCCTCAGGTCTGGCCTCTTGCTCTTGAAGTTGATCTATCAGCTCATCAGTGGTTAGTTCTTCATTGTCCTCCTCCACCAACTCTTCCACATCCTCCCCACTAACCTCCAACCCCAAGGACTTTCCCAATGCCACAATGGATTCCTCAACTGGCACAGGATTCTCAGGGTTAGCCTCAAACCCTTCAAAATCCCTTTTGTCTACACATTCTGGCCACAGTTTCTTCCAAGCAGAGTTCAAGGTCCTCTTTGTCACTTCCTCCCAAGCCTTACCTATAAGGTTTACACAATTGAGGATATTAAAGTGATCTCTCCAAAACTCTCTTAGAGTCAGTTGAGTTTCTGAGGTCATTACAAAGCACCTTTCAAACAGAGCTTTTGTGTACAGTTTCTTGAAGTTGGAAATAACCTGCTGGTCCATGGGCTGCAGGAGAGGAGTGGTATTAGGAGGCAAAAACTTCACCTTAATGAAGCTCATGTCCCCATAAAGTCGCTCTGCCACGTCTGTAGGATGACCAGGGGCATTGTCTAACACCAGGAGGCACTTAAGTTCTAATTTCTTTTCAGTTAGGTAATTTTTCACATTGGGGGCAAATGCATGGTGTAACCAGTTATAGAAAAATTCCCTAGTGACCCATGCCTTACTGTTTGCCCTCCACAGCACACACAAATTATCCTTGAGGACATTCTTTTGCCTGAACGCTCTGGGAGTTTCAGAGTGATACACTAATAAAGGCTTCACTTTGCAATCACCAGTAGCATTGGCACACATCAACAAAGTAAGCCTGTCTTTCATAGGCTTATGTCCTGGGAGTGCCTTTTCCTCCTGAGTAATGTAGGTCCTGCTTGGCATTTTCTTCCAGAACAGGCCTGTTTCATCACAATTAAACACTTGTTCAGGTTTCAGTCCTTCAGTTTCTATGTACTCCTTGAATTCCTGCACATATTTTTCAGCCGCTTTGTGGTCCGAACTGGCAGCCTCACCATGCCTTATCACACTATGGATGCCACTACGCTTCTTAAATCTCTCAAACCAACCTTTGCTGGCCTTAAATTCACTCACATCATCACTAGTTGCAGGCATTTTTTTAATTAAATCGTCATGCAACTTCCTAGCCTTTTCACATATGATCGCTTGAGAGACGCTATCTCCTGCTATCTGTTTTTCATTTATCCACACCAATAAGAGTCTCTCAACATCTTCCATCAATTGCGATCTTTGTTTCGAAAACACAGTTGAACCTTTGGCAAGAACAGCTTCCTTGATTGTCTTTCTGGTGCCCACAATAGTAGCGATGGTTGATTGGGGTTTCTTGTACAGCTTGACTAGGTCGGCTATACGCACTCCACTTTCATACTTATCAATTATCTCTTTCTTCATCTCTATAGTAATTCTTACCCTTTGAGGTGTAGGGTTGGCACTAGAAGCTTTCTTGGGGCCCATGGTCACTTATTTTCCAGAAACAGCACCGAAAATACTGTAATAATACGAAATATTCCGAGTGTATGCTTGGATGTTACCGCGGAGGCTGGCTGGTAAACAATGGGACGGAGCGGCACATGTGAGGCTGGCTGAGGGCACATTGGACGCGTCTCGGACGAAAATCGGTATGCGGGTTTTTAATCGGTATGCGCGGCAAAAATTTTGCGATAAAAGTAATCGTTATGCGGAAAAATCGCTATGCGATGCCATCGTTATGCGGGGGTCCACTGTATATATATATATATATATATATTGTATATATATATATATATATGTATATATATATATATATATATGTATATATATATATATATATATGTATATATATATATATATATATTTATATATATATATATATATGTATATATATATATATATATATATATATTATATATATATATATATATATATATATATGTATATATATATATATTATATATATATATATATTATATATATATATATATATATATATATATATATATATATATATATATATATATATATGTATATATGTATATATATATATATATATATATATATATATATATATGTATATATATATTATATATGTATATATATATATATATGTATATATATATATATATATATTTTTTTTTTTTTTTTTTTCAACAAGTCGGCCGTCTCCCACCGAGGCAGGGTGACCCAAAAAAAAAAGAAAGAAAATCCCCAAAAAGAAAATACTTTCATCATCATTCAACACTTTCACCACACTCACACATTATCACTGCTTTTGCAGAGGTGCTCAGAATACAACAGTTTAGAAGCATATACGTATAAAGATACACAACATATCCCTCCAAACTGCCAATATCCCAAACCCCTCCTTTAAAGTGCAGGCATTGTACTTCCCATTTCCAGGACTCAAGTCCGACTATATGAAAATAACCGGTTTCCCTGAATCCCTTCACTAAATATTACCCTGCTCACACTCCAACAGATCGTCAGGTCCCAAGTATCATTCGTCTCCATTCACTCCTATCTAACACGCCCACGCACGCCCGCTGATGCAGCCTACCCATCAACCTTTTATCCACCAATACATAATCTAACAAACTACTTTCATTACGTGCTACATCATACCTTGTATATTTATTTATCCTCTTTTTCATAAAATATGTATTACTTATTACCATATTTCTTTCTACACATAGCTCAATTAAAGGCTCCCCATTTACATTTACCCCTGGCACCCCAAATTTACCTACTACTCCCTCCATAACATTTTTACCCACTTTAGCATTGAAATCCCCAACCACCATTACTCTCACACTTGTTTCAAAACTCCCCACGCATTCACTCAACATTTCCCAGAATCTCTCTCTCTCTCTTCTACACTTCTCTCTTCTCCAGGTGCATACACACTTACTATAACCCACTTTTCACATCCAATCTTTATTTTACTCCACATAATCCTTGAATTTATACATTTGTAGTCCCTCTTTTCCTGCCATAACTTATCCTTCAACATTATTGCTACTCCTTCTTTAGCTCTAACTCTATTTGAAACCCCTGACCTAATCCCATATATATATATATATATATATATATATATATATATATATATATATATAGATGGATAAAAAGGCTTCAAGGAAGAATATTTGGATTTCTTCCTGAAGCCATTTGAATATTCCACTTCCCCTACCACCCCATCTTTTAAACTATTTTTTTTTTTTTACCAATAGGAATATTTTATTACATAATATGGCACAGAAGATTTAAGAGATACATTGTTGATATAAAGGTGGCATATACGGTACATGTTGTTACGTGTGTATCACCGATTATAAGGCGAAAATCTCATCCAGCTCCTCAGAGCTGGGGCGCGTGCCCAAAATGCAGCATGCATTACCCCTTTGAACAGCCGCACTGAGCCGCTGGAACAGAAAACTAGCTGCCCTGGGATCCCTAGTTACCCTGATGAGTCTTTTTCCCAGCTCCTTAAGGAAATTAGATGCACTCTTTCCCCATGAGCCAAGGGTCTCTGAGCCTATGGGAACAAACATATAATGATGGGCAAGTTCTCCATATTTTCTAGACTTTTGGGACTCCCTAAAGCTGGCAGCTGCCCCTCCTTCCTCCCTGGTGTATTGGAGATAGGTATCAGCCAAGGTAGATGCACATGTATAGTCCCACACCACCTGCTTCCCATCTGTCCAGGCTTGAAGGGTGATACCATCTGGACGCTTCTGGCTGCCATCAGATCTGCATAGTTGGGGTGGCTCCCTTACTGCTGGGCATCCAGCTGTTGTGAGGCTCCTCTTGATAATGTTATTAACCTCCTCATGTCTTGCAATCTTTCCCTCGGATTTACGGCACACAAGACCATGGTACCCGAATCGGTCTGCTGCTTCACTGCCACAAATACACCTGTGTTCGGCGAGAATAGGGGCGGCAAGTCGAAGGGCAACACCGATGCGGATGGTCTGTGGGTCGAGGCGTGTGCCAAGGCTGGAGTTGGGAACAGCCAACAGAAAGTCCCCAGCATGAGGGGCTCTCACTGCCAGCAGGCGGGCTCTATCCTTCCCTGACACACTCTGAAGCATCGTTGAGGCTATATTTTCCACTATTGGACCATCCCAGTGCGATTGTTTGTAGTTGTTGGGGGGAGCAGGTCTGGTTTCTGAGCCCGTTAGATTATCCCAGATCATTGCTCCGTCAAGGAATTTTTGGTCCTGGGCTCCAATCTTGTCCCTAAGATGTTCAGGGAGAATCGCTGCTACAAGCTCTCTGGATGCAATACACGAGGACAGAAAAGCAGGTAACGCAATCTGTGATGACTTGCGGACACCAATGCCTCCTAGTCTGACTGGAAGTGTAGCTTGGTTCCACTGCCCGTCTTCTAGAGTAAGGTTAAGTACTTTCGTAAAAATCTGCCTCAGAATACTGTCATATTCGTGCAGTATAGGGTTATCATATGAAGGTGCACATCTTAGGAAATATGTCAACCTGGGCAGACTCAAGCACTTTGTGAGAAGGTACAAGGCATCGTGGGTGTCCAGATTGCCTATTCGTTGTTCCATTCTCCTTAACTCTTCCAATTTCTTCCTGAGAATTGTGTCAATGGCATTGCTTCCCAGAGGTGCTCCTAGCAAGACACTATTTGTGGGGGCAATGACTGCTGCTCCTGGTAGTTTTGATCTCACTGCATTTATCACTTGTTGACTGACTGAGATGATTTCACATTTGGATGGATTCAGGATGAGACCCATTTCCTGTCCCCGTGTCATTACCTGTGTAAGGTCATGTAGGAGGGACTCCTTTGTACCTGCTAGTGTGCCATCATCTAGGAACCAGATGTTTAGCTCGCTGGTCAGTCTGACTGTGATTTCCCTAACTGCAATACAGAAGAGAAATGGTGCAAGAGGATCTCCTTGTTGGACACCCTCCGATGATGTGATTTCATGCTCTCCAAAGAGAAGCATTGATTCCTTGCTATACCCAGCTGAAACAAAAGGGAAGAGACCAGGGAAATGTTCTTGTACTGCTGCTAATACCACGTCTCTTTTCAGGAGATTGAACGCATTCTTGAAATCTAATTTTACCACTGCATTGTCCTCAGGCAGGTTGTTGATATATGCCCTTGTTGCATGAACCGCTGCTTCACTTCCTTGAGAGACCCCAAAGCCAAGCTGGTTTGGTTGAAGCATCATGGCTGCCTGTGCACGAATACTTCGGACAGCAGCTTTGGATACGAGGCGGCGTAAGGTGTTGCCTACTGCAATTGGCCGAATTCCTCCATCCTTCTTTTTAAGTGCACAAAGTGTTGCACCAAAAAAGAAAGGTCTAATTTCATCAGGAATCAGACCAGCCAAGGAATTGTTGACGAACCTTGTGATCTCTGAAAGCAGTGTCTCTGCAATTTCCCCAATAACTGGATTAACCATTTCCTTTAAATGCTGTGGCCTTATTCCAGTGTAACCCCCAGCAGAGCCAGATGGGAACGACATTATTGCTTTGTAAATGTCTGAGTCTTCCACAATCAATGGTTCCATAGTGGGGACAGAGGTGTTGGAACTGTTGGTGCCACTGGTTTCCCTGGCAGGGTGCTTTCCTCTAAGTGCTTCAGCCGTGTCAGCATCCCTGGGAGCAACTGTATCTTCACTGGTAATAATTCTGATTGCCCCCACTGTGTTGCCCTCTTCAATTTTCTTGCTCACCTGGACTCTGACTTTTTCACTGTCAGTAGAGTGAGTGGGGGTTCTGCCTCTCCCTTTTTTGTGTTGACGGGGAAGGTGAATGAGGTTATCAACTCTAGGAAAATCTCTTAAGGATTTAATTATCATTGAGGCTAGCCTCTTTCCCCTTCTTTCCGGCACAGCTAAGCAGACATTGCCAAAAAGTAGCAAGTTGTGCCATGCCTTGATGGTTGGTGGAGCATTTAAGATAGTGGAACCATCGTTTACTTTTTTCAGGAGGTCTGTAAGTTTTCCAGCTGCGTGTGGACGGGCTGCTTTGGGAATATGTGTGAGTGTCCTCGTACCTGTTGCTTTGATTGCTTCCAAGAGATTGTCTGATGAGATAAAATCTGTTGGAGTGGGTTCAGGTGCCTGAGGTGGCTCTGGATCATCACTTTCCACAGGAGGACATCCTGAACCAGGGCAACTACCGTGTTTGCGGAGGAAACCATTAGAGTTGAGACAACGAAGCTGTAAGCATGACCGACACTTGCCTCTCCTAGTATTGCCAGCCGTGCCATTTCCCTGGCTGCTTGCTTCCTCCTGGTTGGCATCCATCTGCTAGACTAGACAATAGGAGTGGAATATGACATGCTGGGTGGGTATGGTGCGTGGAAGGTAGTGAACTTGACCGTGGTGGCCTGGTGGAGTTTGAGGGGCCGGGAGGGGAAGGGGAAAACTTCCCTTGGGAATTAGGTGGGGGAGGCGCAGGTTGAGTGGGGTTATCCCGGGGAGTACAATACACATGGACTTGCACACTATATATTGTTCACACTGTCTTACAATACACATTACTTTATTTGTTTCCCATGTACGCTATGAACAATGTGGGTATGGACACTGCTGAACCAATGTGTTTACTCACCATCTAGTTACACATCCCACCTCTTCCACCCACCCCCGTGACGTGGGGGTGGATGCACTGACTGGTCACTCCCTCGTTAACATTAATTTCACATTGTTTTTCCATAACATAAGCCTTTAAAAAGTCCATGCATCGACACAATCATTTCCACGTTAACTGGAAGCATGGTGCATGGTGCTGGATATAGATGTTTTTATAAGAGCTTTTCGAGGTTTGTATGTACGATAATCTTGGCCGGTACTCATAAACAGTGTAGGCCTTGTACTCCCCCACACCTCCACTGGCCGTCTCCCTCACTACCACCACCACTCACCAACATTCACAAACTGCACAACATTTCCACAATTTACCTTGAAACGGTGCTTTGAAATGTCTTCTCGCTTCACTGGAATCTTCCCAGAGTATTCACAATAAGTCCTGTTGAGTCTTAACCTGGTCAGCCTCGTTGATCCGGACTTATAATTGAAAATCCCGCAGCTAGCCCGCCACACGTCTTGCCACACGTCTTGTGTGTATATATCTATATATATATATATATATATATATATATATATAAATGTGATTGGCAGAGAGCATGCATAGTTCCTTTGTATAAAGGCAAAGGGGATAAAAGAGAGTGCAAAAATTATAGGGGGATAAGTCTGTTGAGTGTACCTGGTAAAGTGTATGGTAGAGTTATAATTAAAAGAATTAAGAGTAAGACGGAGAATAGGATAGCAGATGAACAAGGAGGCTTTAGGAAAGGTAGGGGGTGTGTGGACCAGGTGTTTACAGTGAAACATATAAGTGAACAGTATTTAGATAAGGCTAAAGAGGTCTTTGTGGCATTTATGGATTTGGAAAAGGCGTATGACAGGGTGGATAGGGGGGCAATGTGGCAGATGTTGCAAGTGTATGGTGTAGGAGGTAGGTTACTGAAAGCAGTGAAGAGTTTTTACGAGGATAGTGAGGCTCAAGTTAGAGTATGTAGGAAAGAGGGAAATTTTTTCCCAGTAAAAGTAGGCCTTAGACAAGGATGTGTGATGTCACCGTGGTTGTTTAATATATTTATAGATGGGGTTGTAAGAGAAGTAAATGCAAGGGTCTTGGCAAGAGGCGTGGAGTTAAAAGATAAAGAATCACACACTAAGTGGGAGTTGTCACAGCTGCTCTTTGCTGATGACACTGTGCTTTTGGGAGATTCTGAAGAGAAGCTGCAGAGATTGGTGGATGAATTTGGTAGGGTGTGCAAAAGAAGAAAATTAAAGGTGAATACAGGAAAGAGTAAGGTTATGAGGATAACAAAAAGATTAGGTGATGAAAGATTGAATATCAGATTGGAGGGAGAGAGTATGGAGGAGGTGAACGTATTCAGATATTTGGGAGTGGACGTGTCAGCGGATGGGTCTATGAAAGATGAGGTGAATCATAGAATTGATGAGGGAAAAAGAGTGAGTGGTGCACTTAGGAGTCTGTGGAGACAAAGAACTTTGTCCTTGGAGGCAAAGAGGGGAATGTATGAGAGTATAGTTTTACCAACGCTCTTATATGGGTGTGAAGCGTGGGTGATGAATGTTGCAGCGAGGAGAAGGCTGGAGGCAGTGGAGATGTCATGTCTGAGGGCAATGTGTGGTGTGAATATAATGCAGAGAATTCGTAGTTTGGAAGTTAGGAGGAGGTGCGGGATTACCAAAACTGTTGTCCAGAGGGCTGAGGAAGGGTTGTTGAGGTGGTTCGGACATGTAGAGAGAATGGAGCGAAACAGAATGACTTCAAGAGTGTATCAGTCTGTAGTGGAAGGAAGGCGGGGTAGGGGTCGGCCTAGGAAGGGTTGGAGGGAGGGGGTAAAGGAGGTTTTGTGTGCGAGGGGCTTGGACTTCCAGCAGGCATGCGTGAGCGTGTTTGATAGGAGTGAATGGAGACAAATGGTTTTTAATACTTGACGTGCTGTTGGAGTGTGAGCAAAGTAACATTTATGAAGGGATTCAGGGAAACCGGCAGGCCGGACTTGAGTCCTGGAGATGGGAAGTACAGTGCCTGCACTCTGAAGGAGGGGTGTTAATGTTGCAGTTTAAAAACTGTAGTGTAAAGCACCCTTCTGGCAAGACAGTGATGGAGTGAATGATGGTGAAAGTTTTTCTTTTTCAGGCCACCCTGCCTTGGTGGGAATCGGCCAGTGTGATAATAAAAAATAATAAAAATAATATATATATATGGAAGCAAGGGGCTAGTAATCCCTTCTCCTGTATACAGTTGGGGCCCACTTGTATGGCAGGTCAGGTTCCAGGCTACCACCAAAAAGCAGAACACCATTTGTTTCAACTTATGAATGTCAGACAATAATTTTACCCTAACGTATATTAAGTTAGCAATAGAACTTGGCATTAAAAACAATAAAAAGTAAAATACACACACAGTACACTCATTACTTACCTCAAAATATTTTTAGTCTTAATGTAGGGCGAGAAGTGAGTAGTGTTTATTGTAAGAAGTCAGGTGTGGTAAGTATGGTAGCCCACTTGGCCAACCCACCCACACATAATATACCAGGCATTTAAAGCACCCTAGAGCGATGAAATCCATATACAGTACACTCATTACTTACCTTATAATATTTGTAGCCTTAATGTAGGGTGAGAGGTGAGTAAATGAGATAAAAACGAATTAACGAGAGAGAACGAGTAAATGAGAGAGGACAGAGTCACAGAGTATGCAAAACAGACGAACGTGGCTGGTGGGTTGATGCACATTCATTTCCTTACATTGTGTAGAGGTTATCTCCACATTGGTACAGTAGCATAAATAAAGAGCAACACTCCCATTCTCATGTACACACCAATTTTAGATGGAATGACGCTCTGAGAGAAGGCATACGAAAGGAATAATTTTCTACAGTTACCCCCAGTAATACTATTGTGTGCACATTTTCTTTGGTGTTGGACTAAAGAAAATGTTATCCTTGCTGACAGTCCGATAAGACATCTGGGAAAACATCTCATAGTTTTGTTAATTTATTCTACTGTGGGTGTATTTATCATGTTTATATATTATGAAGCATGTTTGTTATATAATTTTGAAAAGAATATCATAAATGAATTAAGCAAAATGACTATGTTAACGTTTTATATGCCACTTAACCTCTTGACTGTCACAACCCCCAATCCTGAGGTGTCCTCTGGTGTCGCAGAATTTCAAAAAAAAAAAATTAATTTTTCTTTTGAAATGATAGAGAATCTTTTCCCGATTGTAATGACATCAAAAGAACGAAATTTGATGGAAAACTGACGGAATTACACTCTCGCAAAGTTAGCGACCTCGGCAGTGTTTACAAATCGGCGATTTTGCCCACTTTGAGCCCTATTTTCGGCTAATTCCATTGTTCCAGTTGACCAAACTCATAGCTATTTCTTTAGAACTTCATTTTTTCTATCGACTGAATACAAGAAACTGCCTATTTACCGATTTCAACTACCCAGTAATGTGGTCAGAAATTTGCAATTTGGCCAATTTCACAAAAATTAAAAAATATGACAATTTCAAAATAAGGTTCAGAATGAACAATGCAGACATTCCTGGCTCTAAAATAACATTTTCTTTGTTAATCAGTCACATCTCCAGGCCCCTCTGATATTACTTTTGCTTTCTATTTTGAATTTTTATTCAAACAAAAAATAGAAGATTTACTGTTATGCAGACTACTACAATATTGTAATAATTGTACAAATAATGTCAACCCATTCATGACTGCATATTATAATGGCTAGTTGGACACTTATTGGACAATGACATCATTTGTTTACTTTTGAACATTGCAAAAATCAAACATTTCCCCTACTTTGAGCTCCATTTCCAGGTTCTTTTTAGAGTAAAATAACTCAGAATCACCTCTATTTCTATAATATGTTTGCCATTCTATCAAATGAGACCAAGAAAACGAGAATACAACCATAAATACTATACGAAAATAGACCACAAAGTCGGCATTATAATTAAAAAAAACAGTCAGAGTTTTTTTTCTCATTATGCACTGCATACTTCAGGATTTTTTTTATATGGTGCACACTGACCACACAGACCCATTCTCTCACATGTGGGCCTACCAACTTTCTCCTGCTTGATTTGAAGCTACTAGAATTTATGAGTATATATACGTCAAACACGGTGACTCGTGAGACATATACAACTGAAACAGTCAAAGGGTTAATGCGCCTCAGAGTGATTATTATTATTGTGTGTTATTTTTATCATCATTAATAATGCGTCTTCAGGACTAATAAGACACTCCTGTGATTTTAATGTGTTCCTGCATGCCAGTACAATGTGTGAGTTTATTTAGGTACAGTTACACGTAAGTATAATTATTAGAATACAGTAAACTGTTGTTTTACATGGTAGTTACATTCCTGAAAATGCCGTTGTAGTTAAAACCGTGTTAGACAAATTGAAGAACTTATGGGAAAAATAGGGTTATGTTCCTGGGAGCCCCAAAAAAGTCAAACAACTTTTTTTTAGACCTTCAGATCTTACAAAAATAAAAAGTGAATATGTAATTGTAGTTCATTGTCGTGATGTATTATGTTGGTTTTACTGCTTAAGATTACAAATACAACAGAAATAATAGTATTTCTTACCTTAAATTGTGGGTGCTGATGTTTGTTGATGATTGTGGAGAGTTATGTTATGCCCTACTGGGCTGAGGTAGATGGTAGAGGTACTGGTACTGAAGTCATTGGTTGTACTGGAGTGTGCATAAATTCTGTAATGGATTTCTGTTCTATTTTAGTCAGTCAGTAAATCAGTCAAGTCAGTAACTCAGTGAGTCAGGTCAGTAAGTCAGCCAAGTCAGTCATTCAAGTCAGTAAGTCAGTCATCACACAAACTTATATTTACCTCATTGTTTTTATGTGCACAAAGTGACGCTTCATTATGGCCACAGGCTATCTCTTGTCTAATATCTCTATTTTCTTTGTTAATTCTAAGACTTAAACGCTTAAACCTTGACTTAAACGCTTAAATCTTTTCTTGGCACTTTCAGCAACACTTGTATGCCTATTAAGTGCCATGATTACTTGGTTGATTTAAGATATGGCAATTAAAAGATATAAACTCTTAGCAGAGGATGGTGCATACTACACACGTATGAACCAAAGCCTAGGACAAGGGTGATAGGGGTGGCGGAGGGGGGCAGTAGGTCTCCCCCATTGACTCGGTGGCCTAACCAACAGCCAAGCAGTGTGTATCCCGCGGGCGACGTGCTCAAAATTTTTTCCCCTCCCACAAACTGAACCGTGTTAAGTTAATTTTATGAAGTGTTATACAAAAATGTGCCACAATTCTTCAACCGTGTTATAACCAAAACATGCCAAACAAAACTGTGTTAAACGATGGTCTACTGTATATATAAAATATGAAATAACTTTAAAACACTTGAAATTTTGTTAAGTTTCCAAACATAATGGAGATTCGTGGTCACGGAGAATGTAAACAAACTGGGTGGGGTGGGATGACCATGTTAGAAAGACAGGGAGCCATATAGCGAGTTTTGGTCATAATTTGAAATGTCCATATTAGCGGAACACCATAAAGTGGGGTCCTACTGTACATTACTAAAGTTAACCCTTAAACAGTCCAAACGTATATACACGTACAGTGGACCCCCGGTTCGCGAAGTCATCGGTATCCGATAAATCCGGTATCCGAAGCATTATATCGCAAAAAATTTGCCTCGGTTCCCGTTACAAAACCCGGTATGTGATACGATTCGTACGAGACGTGACATGTGGCCTGAACTGCCCCGTGTGTGCCAGTGTTTTCAAGCCAGCCAGTGTGCGCACATCTAAGGATACATTCGGTACATTCCACATTATCCATATCACTGTTTTTGGTGCTTGTTTCTGCAAAATAAGTCACCATGGGCCCCAAGAAAGCTTCTAGTGCCAACCCTGTGGTAAAAAGGGTGAGAATTAGTATGGAAATTAAAGATTTTGAAGGGTTTGGAGCTAACCCTGAGAAGCCTATGCCAGTTGTGGAATCCATTGTGCCTACTTCAAAAATTAAAAAAATGTGTGCACAGTGGGTTGAACTGCAAACCTTTGTGGATGAAAATCACCCTAACACAGCTATTGCAAACCGTGCTGGTGACTATTACACTGACAATGTTGTGAACCACTTTAGGAAAGTCATAAAGGAACGAGAGGTACAGGCCTCTATGGACAGGTATGTTGTGTGACAGAAGTCCAGTGACTCTCAAGCTGGTCCTAGTGGCATTAAAAGAAGAAGGGAAGTAACCCCGGAAAAGGACTTGCTACCTCAAGTCCTAATGGAAGGAGATTCCCCTTCTAAACATTAAAAACTTTGACACTCTCCCCTCCTCCCATCCCATCAATCATCACCAGATCTTCATTAAAGGTAAGTGTCAATTATTCTATTGTGATTATTCTATTGTTATTATTGTTATTGTAATTATTCTATTGCATTAAACTTAATATTTCATGTGGTAAAAGTTTTCTTTTTCTTACTTTTGGGAGTCTTGCACGGATTAATTTGATTTCCATTATTTCTTATGGGGAAAATTTATTCGCTTTCCAATAATTTTGCTTTACAATGAACTCTCAGGAACGGATTAATAACATGAACCAGGGGTCCACTGTATATGTTCTTTCGCGTAGAGCCCCAAACGTAAATACAGTGGACTCCCGGTTTACGATCAGCTCCCAATGCGACCAATTATGTAAGTGTATTTATGTAAGTGCATTTGTATGTGTATGTTTGAGGGTCTGAAATGGACTAATCTAATTCACAATATTCCTTATGGGAACAAATTCGGTCAGTACTGGCACCTGAACATACTTCTGGAATGAAATAATATCGTAAACCGGGGGTCCACTGTATATGTTTCATTTGTCATTCATTCAACATTGGCACGATATGCCAGAGTTGCCTAGACATGAGAGAATGGGTGTGAGCACTAAGTGTGTGCCATATGAAAAAAATTGGGGATGCCTGGGTACTACATGCTGTTTTTTCCCATAAAAAAAAAAGATTTTTTTTTTTTTTCTCAAAATATTCGGGGCGCTGCACGAGAGAATGTACATATACTTTTGGACAATTTAAGGGTTCAGAGAGAAACTTTTGTTTTTCTTTTTGGTCACCCTGCCTTGGTGGGATATGGCCAGTTTGTTGAAAGAAATATATATATATACATACATATATATATATATATATATATATATATATATATATATATATATATATATATATATATATATATATATATATATATATATATATATATATATACAGTGGACCCCCGCTTAACGATCACCTCCAAATGCGACCAATTATGTAAGTGTATTTATGTAAGTGCGTTTGTACGTGTATGTTTGGGGGTCTGAAATGGACTAATCTACTTCACAATATTCCTTATGGGAAAAAATTCGGTCAGTACTGGCACCTGAACATACTACTGGAATGAAAAAAGTTCGTTAACCGGGGGTCCACTGTATATATATATATATATACATGTATATATATATATATATATATATACATGTATATATATATATATATATATATATATATATATATATATATATATATATATATATATATATATATACATGTATATATATATATATATATATATACATGTATATATATATATATATATATATATATATATATATATATATATATATATATATATATATATATATATACACACACACACACACACACACACACACACACACACACACACACACACACACACACACACAGTAGGGCCCCACTTATATGGCAGGTTAGGTTCCAGGCTACCGCCGTAAAGCAGAAATCGCTGTAAAGTGGAGCACCTTTTTTTCCACTTATAAATGCATATAAATACTAGATAACAAGTTTACACTAACATATATTAAGTTAGCAATAGAACTTGACATTAAAAAAGCAATAGAAGTAAAATACACATATAGTACACTCATTACTTTAAAATATTTGTACATAGTCTTAATCTAGGGTGAGATAAGTAGTATTTATTGTAAGAAATCAAGTGTGGTATGTATGGTAGCCAGCCAGGCTACCATACCAGGCCAACCCACCCACAGATAATATTATATGACATTTAACCCTTTCAGGGTCTGTCCTGTAGATCTACGGCTTTACGTTCAGGGTCCAAACTGTAGATCTACGCCAAAATTCTAGCGACGTCAAATTTAGCGCGAGAAGGCTGGTAGGCCTACATCTGAGAGAATGGGTCTGGGTGGTCAGTGTGCACACTATAGAAAAAATCTGGACGCCTGCATGGCATTGTGGGAACGCCGGCAAAGTAGCTTTGTTCATCATGCCTTGCGGCAAGGAAGCTCTCACTCCCCACTTACTCTCTGGGTGAATTCTGACTCTCCTCTTCACAACTTACAGTTCTAAGACTGATGGAAGTGGAGCTGAAGAGGAATTCTATGGTTTTGAACCATATGGTACCATTGTGCCATATGGTACAGTGGTACCATATGGTACAATGGTGCCATGTCATACAATATCATATGGTACAATGGTATCATATGGTACAATGGTACCATATGGTACAATGTACCATATAGTACATTGTACCATATGGTACAGGGTACAGGGACCCTAATGGAAATAAGTCTGTCTGACTTTTTTGGGTTATAGGTTCTCCAAACATATGCTGCTAAGTATGATATTCTATGTAACTTTATTTGTGTATACCTAAATAAACTTACTTATGATGCCACATGCACTTGAGTAACTTTATTCAGGTGTACAGAAATACAATTACATAGATTATCATACATAGCAGCATACGTATAAAATCCTAGGATAACCCAAAAAAGCCAGGGTGACTTATTTCCATAGGGATCCCTGTATCTGTACCATATGGTGTCCTGTACTGTATGGTACCCTGTACCATATGGTACCCTGTGCCATATGGTACCCTATACATATGGTACCCTGTACCATATGGTACCTTGCACCATATGTTATCCTGTACTGCATGGTACCTATATCGTATAGCACAATGTACCATATGGTACCCTGTAACATATGATACCGTGTACCGTATGGTCAATGGGTGTTGGTGGCATGAGACACTAGCCAAGACTGAGTGAGTGGCAACGCAAGCTAGTTACTGACTCCGCAGTTTCCAAGACAAAGCGCTTTGTCATCCACCTCAAGGAACATGTCAAGTTCCTGTACATTGGTAAATATATAATAGAACATTACTAATATACAACATTTTTGCATATTTTTGTTGTAAACAACTATTGTAAACAAAATAATGATGAAAATATTAGTGTGTGTATTGTGTTGAATACAACAGTACCATATGGTACAATGAACCATATGGTATCATTGTGCTGTATGGTACAATGTACCATATGGTACCATTGCACCATATGGTACCATAAGGTACCATTGCACCATATGGTACCATTGCACCATATGGTACCATTGTATCATATGGTACCATTGTACCAAATGGTGCCATTGTACCATATTCTACCATATGGTACCATTGTATCATATGGTACCATTGTATCATGTGACATTGTACCATATGGTACCATTGTACCATATGCACATTTGTACTATATGGTACCATTGCACCCTATGGCACCATTGTACCATATGGTACTATATGGTACCATTGTATTCAACACAATAACCACACTAATTTTTTCATCATTTTGTTTGCAATAAACTTGTTTACAAGTTTTGTAAGCAATATAATGATAAATTAGTGCAGCTATTGTGTTGAATATAATGAGTGTACACTCATACAATATACATTATATTGGTCTCACAGGCCACAAATGTTATTAGAAAAAGAAAAAATTAGAAAAGAAAAGAAAAAAAGTATAAAAAACATAAATTAAAAAAATGCGATTTACCGGAAGTCGCTGATGTTGCCGCCACCCGGTCATTTTGGGTCAACTTCCCGCCACTGTATCTCGGTAAGTACTGATCAGAATTTTTTTTTGTTTGTTTTATTACCGTCACAAAAATATTATCTTCAATTCTGTAAGAAATTTTTTTTTTTTTTTTTTTTTTTCAAAATTTCTTGGACACTGGGGCACCCCTTCCGATTTTGGCCTTGGACCCTGAAAGGGTTAAGCATCCCAGAGCGATAAGATGCATATACAGTTCACTAATTACTTGCCATAAAATATTTGTAGTCTTAATGTAGGATTAGAGGTGAGTAAATGAGATAAAACGAGTAAATGAGAGAGAGAGAGAATGAGTACGTGAGAGAGGACACTCGCGGAGTTATGTAAACAAACCAGGCGAATGCCAGTTTTATAAACAAACCAGGCAAACATGTCTGGTTTGTGTACAACTTACACTGTGTACAAGTTGTCTCTACCTTGATACGGTAGAATAAATAAAGAGGAACATTCCCATTCCCATGTAACACCATTTTTAGAAGAAACAACACTCTGAGTGAAGGCATACGAAAGGAATAATTTTCTACAGTTACCCCCAGTAACACATTTTCTCTTGTGTTGGACTAGAGAAAACGTCATTCTTGCCGTCACTCGTACCCAACAGCTGTGTGCTGGCTGCCCCATTCTTATAGGGTTGGGTGGTCCTGTGGTTTAAAGCGTCATGTGGTTCTCGCTTACCATGAGGCAGGCCAGTACAACATGAGTTCGAATCCTTGGCTTGCTTAGTGTTGTTATTGATCAATACCACTCATTCGTGGTTACAATAATATATATATTATATATATATAATATATATACATATGTAATATATAATATACATATATACAGTGGACCCCCGCATAACGATCACCTCCGAATGCAACCAATTATGTAAGTGTATTTATGTAAGTGCGTTTGTACGTGTATGTTTGGGGGTCTGAAATGGACTAATCTAATTCACAATATTCCTTATGGGAACAAATTCGGTCATTACTGGCACCTGAACATACTTCTGGAGTGAAAAAATATCGTTAACCGGGGGTCCACTGTATTGTCAAACCAGTTTCCCCATTAATAACATCACAGCACTCTATGACTTGTATGGATTGAGCACTTATTTTTAACATAATGCAGTACTAATAATGTTACCCAATAAAGAGAGAAGTATCAGCACCTTCTAATTTCCACACTCCAAATTCTCTGCATAATTACACCACACATTGCCCTTAGATAGGACATCTCCACTGCCTCCAACCACCTCCTCACTGCAGCATTTACAACCCAAGCTTCACACTCACATAAGAGAGTTGATACCACTATACTTTCATACATTCCCTTCTTTTCCTCCATAGATAATGTTTCTTGTCTCCACATGTACCTCAATGCACCACTCACGTTTTTTTCCTTCATCCATTCTATGGTTAACCTCATCCTTCATAAACCCATCCGCTGACATGTCAACTCCCAAATATCTGAAAACATCCACTTCTTCCATACTCCCTCTCTCCAATGTGATATCCAATTTTTCTTTATCTAAATCATTTGATACCCTCATCACCTTACTCTTATCTATGTTCACATTCAACTTTCTACCTTTACACACACTCCTAAACTCATCCACTTTGCAACTTTTCTTTAGAATCTCTCATAAGCACAGTATCATCAGCAAAAAGTAACTGTGTCAACTCCCATTTCGTATTTGATTCCCCATAGTTTAATCCTTTCAGGGTCCAGAGGCCAAATTTCAAAGTGTGCACCAGGGTCCAAGAATTTTTTAAAAAAAATTTTGTTTTTTTCTTATGAAATGGTAGAGAATCTTTTTCTGAAGGTAATAAAACAAAAAGTACAAAATTTGATGGAAAATTGACGAAATTATGCTCTCGCGAATTTTGATGTGTCAATGATATTTATGAATCAGCGATTTTGCCAACTTTGACTCCCATTTTAGGCCAATTACATTATTCCAGTGGGCCAAATTCTTAGCTATTTCACTAGTATTACTTCTATCGATTGAGCACAAGAAATCACCAAGTCAACTGTTTCAGCTGCAAAATAAAGTGATCGGTAATTGGTAATTTGGCCAATTTAACACAAAGTTCAAAATACAGTGGACCCCCGCATAACGATGGCATCACATAGCGATTTTTCCGCATAACGATTACTTTTATCGCAAAATTTTTGTCGCGCATACCGATTAAAAACCCGCTTACCGATTTTCGTCCGAGACGCGTCCAATGTGCCCTCAGCCAGCCTCACATGTGCCGCCCCGTCCCATTGTTTACCAGCCAGCCTCCGCGGTAACATCCAAGCATACACTCGGAATATTTCGTATTATTACAGTATTTTCGGTGCTGTTTCTGGAAAATAAGTGACCATGGGCCCCAAGAAAGCTTCTAGTGCCAACCCTACACCTCAAAGGGTAAGAATTACTATAGAGATGAAGAAAGAGATAATTGATAAGTATGAAAGTGGAGTGCGTATAGCCGACCTAGTCAAGCTGTACAAGAAACCCCAATCAACCATCGCTACTATTGTGGGCACCAGAAAGACAATCAAGGAAGCTGTTCTTGCCAAAGGTTCAACTGTGTTTTCGAAACAAAGATCGCAAGTGATGGAAGATGTTGAGAGACTCTTATTGGTGTGGATAAATGAAAAACAGATAGCAGGAGATAGCGTCTCTCAAGCGATCATATGTGAAAAGGCTAGGAAGTTGCATGAGGATTTAATTAAAAAAATGCCTGCAACTAGTGATGATGTGAGTGAATTTAAGGCCAGCAAAGGTTGGTTTGAGAGATTTAAGAAGCGTAGTGGCATCCATAGTGTGATAAGGCATGGTGAGGCTGCCAGTTCGGACCACAAAGCGGCTGAAAAATATGTGCAGGAATTCAAGGAGTACATAGAAACTGAAGGACTGAAACCTGAACAAGTGTTTAATTGTGATGAAACAGGCCTGTTCTGGAAGAAAATGCCAAGCAGGACCTACATTACTCAGGAGGAAAAGGCACTCCCAGGACATAAGCCTATGAAAGACAGGCTTACTTTGTTGATGTGTGCCAATGCTACTGGTGATTGCAAAGTGAAGCCTTTATTAGTGTATCACTCTGAAACTCCCAGAGCGTTCAGGCAAAAGAATGTCCTCAAGGATAATTTGTATGTGCTGTGGAGGGCAAACAGTAAGGCATGGGTCACTAGGGAATTTTTCTATAACTGGTTACACCATGCATTTGCCCCCAATGTGAAAAATTACCTAACTGAAAAGAAATTAGAACTTAAGTGCCTCCTGGTGTTAGACAATGCCCCTGGTCATCCTACAGACGTGGCAGAGCGACTTTATGGGGACATGAGCTTCATTAAGGTGAAGTTTTTGCCTCCTAATACCACTCCTCTCCTGCAGCCCATGGACCAGCAGGTTATTTCCAACTTCAAGAAACTGTACACAAAAGCTCTGTTTGAAAGGTGCTTTGTAATGACCTCAGAAACTCAACTGACTCTAAGAGAGTTTTGGAGAGATCACTTTAATATCCTCAATTGTGTAAACCTTATAGGTAAGGCTTGGGAGGAAGTGACAAAGAGGACCTTGAACTCTGCTTGGAAGAAACTGTGGCCAGAATGTGTAGACAAAAGGGATTTTGAAGGGTTTGAGGCTAACCCTGAGAATCCTGTGCCAGTTGAGGAATCCATTGTGGCATTGGGAAAGTCCTTGGGGTTGGAGGTTAGTGGGGAGGATGTGGAAGAGTTGGTGGAGGAGGACAATGAAGAACTAACCACTGATGAGCTGATAGATCAACTTCAAGAGCAAGAGGCCAGACCTGAGGAAACTGGTTCAGAGGAGGGGAGAGAGAAATTGAAGAAGTTGCCTACTACAAAGATAAAGGAAATCTGTGCTAAGTGGCTTGAAGTGCAAACCTTCATGGATGAAAATCACCCTCACACAGCTATTGCAAGCCGTGCTGGTGATTATTACACTGACAATGTTGTGAAACACTTTAGGCAAGTCATAAAGGAACGAGAGGTACAGGCCACTATGGACAGATATCTTGTGCGAAAGAAGTCCAGTGACTCTGAAGCTGGCCCTAGTGGCATTAAAAGAAGAAGGGAAGTAACCCCAGAAAAGGACTTACTACCTCAAGTCCTAATGGAAGGGGATTCCCCTTCTAAACACTAACACACTCTCTCCCCTCCTCCCATCCCATCAATCATCACCAGATCTTCAATAAAAGTAAGTGTCATTTAATTGTGCATGCCTTTTTCAGTTTGTGTGTATTAAAATTAACATTTCATGTGGTAAAAAAAATTTTTTTTCATACTTTTGGGCGTCTTGCACGGATTAATTTTATTTCCATTATTTCTTATGGGGAAAATTCATTCGCATAACGATTATTTCGCATAACGATGAGCCCTCTTGCACGGATTAAAATCGTTAACCGGGGGTCCACTGTATTCCAATTTCAAAATAGTGTTCAGAATAAACAATGTAGGTATTCCTGGCACTAAACTAACATTTCCTCTGTTCATTAGTTATGTTTTGAGGCTTTACAAATTCCATTTTGATTTTTTATTCACATAATAAATTTTTATTCAAACCAAAAAATGGAAGATTTACTGTTATGCAATATTGTAATAATTGTATAAATATCATCACCACATTTGTGAATGTATATTAGACCCACCAGCTGACGTGTATTAGACGTGTGAGGTCATTTGCTTACTCTTGAACATCGGCAAAAATTTAACATTTCCACTACTTTGAGCTCAGTTTCAAGCCATTTCCAGTGCTAAAACCAATCAAAATGATCTCTATTTCTGTAATATGTCTTCCATTCTATCAAATGTGACCAAGAAATCGAAAATACAGCTATAAAAAACATAGGAAAAAACACTGCAAAGTCGCTGTTTTAATTGAAAATCACGGTCTCAGTTTTTTCTCTCATACAGTGTGCGCTGCAGGATTTGTTTTATGTGGTGCACACATACCACATAGATGTATTCTCTCATATCTAGTCCCAAATTTACCACTCACAGTTTATCAGAGTGAGCTGAGCTCATGGCGTAGATCTATGGTTTGGACCCTGTACGTAAAGCATGGACCCTGAAAGGGTTAATCCCACCCCTCTCCCCAACACCATAGTATTTACTTCTTTTACAACCCCATCTATAAATATACTAACAACAACCATGGTGACATTACACATGCCTGTCTAAGACCTACTTTTACCGAGAAGTAGTCTCCCTCTCTTCTACACACCCTAACCTGAGCCTCACTATCCACATAAAAACTCTTTACAGCATTTAGTAACTTACCACCTATTCCATATACTTGCAACATCTGCCACAATGCTCCCCTATCCACTCTGTCATATGCCTTTTCTAAATCCATAAATGCAATGAAAACTTCCCTACCTTTATCTAAATAGTGTCACCTATATATACACACACATATATACACATACATACATGCACATACGTATACACACACATGCACATGCGTACATGGAAATACATATATGCATGCATATATACTTGCATATATATATATCCATGCATATATACATTCACATATACATGTATATGTACATGCATATGTACCTACACATTGCTATAATTTTAAATGTGATAATTATTCTCACAGTACTTGTAGGGTGTTAAGAGTTCCATTGCTAGAAGCCACAGTTGTTACTGTTTATGCCTGCTGTAAGAACATTATAATTGTTCTTGCAAGGGGGTAGGTTTGTTCAGCTCATATTAACCTCATATATTCACCAAAAAGCATTTCTGAGTATAACCAAGGTGTGTACCTTAGTCAAACATTTGAAATATATCCCAGATATAATTTCATCTTTAATATATTACACTGAATAAAGAACTAAATTTTTGCATGTAAAACTGTGCAGCGTGAGTGTTAGTGGAAGTGCTTCCTATAATCTACCACTATATATAGTTTCTTTACACACATTGTGGACTGCGGGCCACTGGCAGGAACAGCCTGGTTCGTCAGACAGTCAGCCTAAGAAGTTTGACCTCAGGCTGGCTGCAAGGGTAGAAAAGCCTTCAATACCAGTCACAGGTATGTCACAAGTACTGCTCAAGTGTTAACCAGAATTCTCCCATTTATTTGGGGGGCCATCATTTGGAATGCCTTAAGATTTGTATTAAGCATATATTTTAGGTCATTTTAAACCTAAGTGAAATTGGTATTGTCTTAAGAGTAAATATTTTATTAAAACTCAGAATCTGAAGACACTGCAGTAAGGTGCAATTAGATGCAGATATGCAGTTTTCCGAGTTTAATTAAACTCAGATTTTTACATTTATTTATGCAGTACTGTAATGGTATGTAGATATACGATAGCCATGCATGCAAGATTTCCTTCTTTCCAATATGAAATAATGTTAATGGATGTTTGACTAAAATCAATAATGGCTGAAGGATTAATCCCCAGTTACACAGTAATATTTACATCAGTAATATATGGATAGAATATTGTCTGTATACATGAAGGAAGTTTTAATTGTATATTTAGATATGTATTTAACCCTTTGACTGTCGCAACCCCCAATCCTGAGGTGTCTCCTGGTGTCGCAAAATTTAAAAAAAAAAAAATTATTTTTTCTTATGAAATGATAGAGAATCTTTTCCCGATTGTAATGACACCAAAAAAAACGAAATTTGATGGAAAACTGACGGAATTATGCTCTCGCGAAGTTAGCGACCTCGGTGCTGTTTACAAATCGGCGATTTCGCCCACTTTGAGCCCTATTTTCGGCTAATTCCACTGTTCCAGTTGCCCAAACTCATAGCTATTTCTTTAGAACTCCATTTTTTCTATTGATTGAGTACAAGAAACTGCCCATTTACCGATTGCAACTACCTAATAATGTGGTCAGAAATTTGCAATTTGGCCAATTTCATGAAAACTAAAAAATATGACAATTTCAAAATAAGGTCCAGAATGAACAATGCAGACATTCCTGGCTCTAAAATAACATTTTCTTTGCTCATCAGTCATGTCTCCAGGCCCCTCTGATATTACTCTTGCTTTCTATTTTGAATTTTTATTCAAACAAAAAATAGAAGACTTACTATTATGCAGACTACTACAATATTGTAATAATTGTATAAATAACGTCAACCCATTCATGACTGCATATTAGAATGGCTAGTTGGACATTTATTGGACAATGGCATCATTTGTTTACTTTTAAACATTAGCAAAAATCAAACATTTCCCCTACTTTGAGCTCCATTTCTAGGTACTTTTTATAGTAAAATCACCTCTATTTCTATAATATGTTTTCCATTCTATCAAATGAGACCAAAAAAACGAGAATACAACTATATACAACTATACGAAAATAGACCACAAAGTCGGCATTTTAATTAAAAAAATCGGTCGGAGTTTTTTTTTTCTCATTATGCACTGCGTGCTCCAGGATTTTTTTATATGGTGCACACTGATCACACAGACCCATTCTCTCACATGTGGGCCTACCAGCTTTCTCCTGCTTGATTTGAAGCCGCTAGAATTTGAGTATATATACGTCAAACACGGTACCTCGTAAGACGTATGTATACGGCCGCGACAGTCAAAGGGTTAAAGATTAATTAGCAGGGTTGTAATTAAGCACATCTTGAATAAATTTGTTATTTTTATATAGTACTGGCTTACATTATTTATCAACAATATTAGACATTTAAGGATGGAGTAGAAACACTCTCAAGACATGGGGGCTCTAAATTAGAACAAAGTGTTGAGTTTCTGGGGATTACGAACTTTAAAGAATACATGTAATTTTTGTCTTTGCCTTATTCTAACAACATTCAGAAGGTTCTGTAGTGATTGCCTGGGACATTTCTCTCATTGCTACAAATGTCATACTTTGATACTAAATTCAGCTGTTTTCTTGGCATCCTGTAAATTCAGTCATGAGTATAATTCTTTCAACATTTTATTATTATTTTTTTATTAACACACTGGCCGATTCCCACCAAGGCAGGGTGGCCCAAAAAGAAAAACTTTCACCATCATTCACTCCATCACTGTCTTGCCAGAAGGGTGCTCTACTTTACACTTTCAGCACACTAGCCATATCCCACCGAGGTGGGGTGGCCCAAAAGGAAAAACGAAAGTTTCTCCTTTTACATTTAGTAATGTATACAGGAGAAAGGGTTACTAGCCCCTTGCTTCCGGCATTGTAGTCGCCTCTTACGACACGCATGGCTTAAGAAGAAATAAGCAAAATCAAGAACTAGTAAGAAAATAGAAGAAAACCCAGAGGGATATGTATGTATATGCTTGTACATGCATATGTAGTGTGACCTAAGTGTAAGTAAAAGTAACAAGATGTGCCTGAAATCTTGCATATTCATGAGACAGAAAAAAAAGACATAAGCAATCCTACCATCATGTAAAGAAATTACAGGCTTTCATTTTACAACGAGTATAATTAAGTCCCCTAAACAAAAAAAAATGCATGAGATGAAGCCCATTTTTGATTTGAGGGTTTTCCAGACACCGAAGACTCTAAGCATAGCTCAACAAAATAGTCATGTATATTTATATCATAGTGGAAAATAGGATGACTAAAGTCAGTATTAAAGATTGAAAAGCATTTCAACAAAATTGAAGGACTGGAAAGGTATAGATATTATTTAAACAGAAAGTACATGTAGAAATTAATGTTGTGATGATAGATGCATCTTTCATAGTCATGCAAGGTGCTGTAGTGAGTTTATTCAGTTAAATTTTTTAAAGCTTTGTTAATTTTTTCTGTACCCTTTTTTTTAAAGTTTGTTCAAAAATTTGCAATTGAGTATTTTTTGCTCAGAATTCCTTGATTTCAGATGAACTAGTGATGCAGTGTTCAGTCAGATATTCATATTAAAGGAAGAGGGGTTAGTGGATAATGGAAATTCCCAAATACTTGATGTATTTTTTTCTGGGATGGGGGAGGAGCAAGTAATGGTTAATTTTATTACTGTAGTTTGATTGATAGGACATATACGTGTGCACAGTTTAATTGTACAGAACCAAAGTCCATTGAAAAATATATTATGAGTATGATTATATAATGCCAACATGTTATTGTCGAAGAAAAAAATCCACAATCCTTAAATTTTTTTTACTGAAAACTTAAAAGCACATAACACATGCACCAAGATTTCTATATGCCATGCGCAAAAATCAATGCATTTTATAAAAAATAACAAAGATTATTCTATCCTAATTTTCATCTTTTCAAAATTAACACAAATATATCTTAACTGACATAAAAAAGAAACTGGGCCCACTATGCTTGCACTAAAATATCGTATACTGTACTGTACAAAAAGCTATACCTTTGATAACAGTGACAAACTAAAATGGGAGATTCCAGCTTGTGTGTTGTACTGTCTTCCCAAAACTGCAAAAATATCAATTTTTTAACTGGTTCTTTCCAACCAAATATGAGTCCTCCACACATGCACCAAGCAACCCTAAACAGAAAATCAATGTCTGATAAAAGCTAAGAATAGAAATTACCATCTTCAGGTGATTAAAGGTATCAGAGTTCTCTTGCAGGGAGAGACAGGATGCATTTGTTATTTTCTCATCACTATTTATTTATTATATTTATTTTACATATAACTTCATCTTGAATTATCATTGATAGATTAATTCACATCATCAGTAATTGGCCTCAGAAGGGAGAGTCACAGTATGCATTTCTGATGTGCACACAGCACTCCTTACAAATTTATGGAGGCTACAATCCTTAGCTTCAGATTTGGGCTCATTTTGTATGTCAGAGGCCATATACAGTGGACCCCCGCTTTACGATATTATTTCATTCCAGACGTATGTTCAGGTGCCATTACTGAATGAATTTGTTCCCATAAGGAATATTGTGAATTAGATTAGTCCATTTCAGACCCCCAAACATACACGTACAAACGCACTTACATAATTGGTCGCATTGGGAGCTGATCGTAAAGCGGGGGTCCACTGTATTTCCAAATATTGCTCAAACCTCATTGATATTAAAATTTGTAGAATTTGTAGGAAAAGATTAATGTATTAAAAAGAAAAAAAGATTTAGGCATGAGAAAACCATTGAATACACTTTAAACTAAGTTTAAGGCTGGTTTTCAATTTAGGGGTATTTTGCTTGGTCCTCCCCCCCCCCAAAAAAAAAAAACAAGAGAGTCTGCAAATAATGGCAAATCTTAAAATATTCACGAGAGATCCTTCATTAAAAACCATGAATAATCAGAAAGAAATGGTTGGTGCAGAGAAAAGCCTTTATTTTACAGTCTCACTCTGGATACAACTTTTTAAAATCATAAAGTTGATAGTTATACCCAGAGCTAAACATAGTATAGTGTATATAATAAAGATTTGCTCTATATACCAAATATCTATCTGTCTTACCTGTCAGTGATACCTGTCATGAGTAAGATGCACATTAAACAGTTTGGTATCTATTGACAAGAGAGACTTTTGACTACTCAGTAGGCTTCTTCAGCCAAAATACAGAGGAAACAACAAAAATAGTGGAGGTGTAGATATGAAGTGATCAGTCCCTCAGCCTTGGTGTTCAGCTCTTCTATAGCTTCATTTGAAACTATGGTGGCTGACCCTTCATGTATACATCTCTACTACTTCTGTCGTTTCTTCTGTATTTTTACTGAAGTCTGCTTAGCAGGCAAAATGTCTCGTCAATAAAGATGCCAAGCTGTTGCACGTCTTGCTCACCTGCTCAGTATTGTATACAGTATCTTTATTATAATAAAATCTGCCATCCTAGGTTTATCAGTTGAATTTTAGTTCAGTTAAGTTTATTGATAGATTAGTCTTCTGTGTATAGATTGGCTAACTCTGCTTTACTTCTTGTGAATCTCCTTAAAGATTAAAGTACTATGTAAAGTATGCAGCTCCTAGATTTTATGATGAAATAATATTAGCTTTGTGGTAAATGCTTTATTATTAGAAGGTTAATGACCTTTTACATAAACAATTTGGCCTCAGTTGTTATTGTAGTCTTAAGTATTAGCTTGTACAATAGTGTATTTAATTCCTTATTCAAAATTTAAAATGAAAGATGTTCTTGAATAAGGAGTGTGTGTATAACTGAAATATATGCTGTGATGCAATATGAACTGTAAGGCAAAATCATTTAAAGCTTAAAATCATTATTTAATCATATTTTGTATTATTTAGTCACTATTCATAAAAGGGAATGCAGTGTGAATACATATTTTATAAAATATTCAGTCCTATGACTGTGTCTAGTTGGGCTCATTGAAGAGCAAGAATTTTACACGATAAAATCATTCTGGGGAGGAAAATAATCATATAAAATACTACTGTAGTACCAGTAAAGTTTAATTGTACCTGAATTTGTTAGAAAACAAGTGTATAATAATTAGGTACATTTGCTTATATGCCTTGATGCCCCCTCTATTTGCCAATGTCTTTTCCTCAGTATCTCTTACCCATTACTATCTCATTCACCTGTGCCATGTAGTGCTGAATGACCTTTGTGGATTTAGCTATTTTCATTACTGTAATAATTATATGCCTTGTTCACTGTGCCACAGGACATTTCATGGCATCATGTTGTAGCTTTATCAAGGAACAGTTAAATTTGCTTGTTTTGGAGCATGTCTCATTAATTTTGATCATTGTCATACTTTCATCCTGTGCTTAAGTTTTACATGAAACTTAAGTTGTATTTTACTATAATTATTTGAGGTTTGATAGTGTTGGTTATTTTTACTGTATGCCTATGTGTGTGAATGCATGCTTGCATGTGTATGTACATACATATGTATATATGTCTATGCAGTAATTGAATAAATGCTGTGTTAATGTTGGTAGAATTACCGACAATATGTAAAGTAAAAGATCACACGTGCAACTATGTAATGTGACTTTTATTGTGGCAATGTTTTGCTCTCTAGGAGCTTTATCAAGCCTGGAGCCTGATAAAGCTCCTGGAGAGCAAAACGTTACCACAATAAAATATCACATTAGTTGCACTTGTGTCCTTTTACTTTGAATAATGCTGGTGACTGTGTTTTCTTCTTTGGATCACCATACTTTAGCAAGAGAGTTAAAAAGAAAATTATGTACCATATTTTTTGACATATAAGGCACACGATAGAAGTATCATAACAGTAAATCTGTAATCATATTCAAGGTCTAATTACCCTCTTACTTTATGCTAAAATGTAACCCAGAGCCTACCCTTGACCCTGACCTTGAGCATGTAAGGCACAAGGTGATTTTCCAAGGCTTTGTGGGACAAAAGATGCACCTTATATGCCAGAAAATATGGTATATGTATGTGATAAATTTTAGGAAAAGTTTGTGAGTGACTGTATATACAGTGGACCCCCGCTTAACAATCACCTCCCAATGCGACCAATTATGTAAGTGTATTTATGTAAGTGCGTTTGTACGTGTATGTTTGGGGGTCTGAAATGGACTAATCTACTTCACAATATTCCTTATGGGAACAAATTCGGTCAGTACTGGCACCCGAACATACTTCTGGAATGAAAAAATATCGTTAACCGGGGGTCCACTGTATTGTCAAACCAGTTGCCCCATTAATAACATCACAGCACTCTATGACTTGTATGGATTGAGCACTTCTTTTTAACATAATGCAGTACTAATAATGTTACCCAATAAGGAGAGAAGTATCAGCACCAGTGATAGGGTCATGTTAACATTAGAAACTTGTACAGTGGAACCTCAAATTTCGAACGTATCGCTTATTGAACTCTTCGAAAATAGAACCCTTTTTTCGAACCAACTTTGTCCGTATTATCGAACTCGCCCCAATTTTCGAACCGCTGGGTACTGGACCTGTCCGGCGGCCCACTCTGTCCACGTCCCCACGCAGGCGCCGTGAGCCAGTCTGGTTTTGTTGATGCTTGAGTAAACACTAACCTGCACTCTCATTCAAACATTTTATGATTATTTCAATATGTTTAGTGCTTGTAGGACTGTGAAAGAAGCTACAATGGGCCCAAAGAAACTTGCTAGTGGTACCCCTGTGATAAAGAAAGTGAGAAACACTATAGATGTGAAGGAAATAATACAGAAGTGGAATGATGCCCAGGTGGAATGATGTCCAAATGTTTGTGGAGAAGTACCACCCTGAGCAAGCTGAAACAAGCTTTCTTTGCAACAAGTTCAGTGACAGAACCATGTCCCATTTTAGAGAAATTAAAGAGGCACCAGAAACATAGGACTGTGGACAGTTATTTTGTGAGACAGGGGTCCAGTGACTCGCAAGCTGGTCCTAGTGGCATTAAAAGACAGAGAAGGGAAGTAACCCCAGAGAGGGCTTTGATACCTGAAGTCCTCATGGAGGGGAATTCTCCTCCCAAACACTAGCCCCAACTCCCTCTCTCCTCCTCCCTATCTTCTAGATGCCATCACCAATCTTCAATAAAGGTAAGTAAAATGTTTTTTTCATGTTTATTTAAATTTATTAAAGCATAATTGAACACTATATGTGTGGTGTGAATATAATGCAGAGAATTCGTAGTTTGGAAGTTAGGAGGAGGTGCGGGATTACCAAAACTGTTGTCCAGAGGGCTGAGGAAGGGTTGTTGAGGTGGTTCGGACATGTAGAGAGAATGGAGTGAAACAGAATGACTTCAAGAGTGTATCAGTCTGTAGTGGAAGGAAGGCGGGGTAGGGGTCGGCCTAGGAAAGGTTGGAGGGAGGGGGTAAAGGAGGTTTTGTGTGCGAGGGGCTTGGACTTCCAGCAGGCATGCATGAGCGTGTTTGATAGGAGTGAATGGAGACAAATGGTTTTTAATACTTGACGTGCTGTTGGAGTGTGAGCAAAGTAACATTTATGAAGGGATTCAGGGAAACCGGCAGGCCAGACTTGAGTCCTGGAGATGGGAAGTACAGTGCCTGCACTCTGAAGGAGGGGTGTTAATGTTGCAGTTTAAAAACTGTAGTGTAAAGCACCCTTCTGGCAAGACAGTGATGGAGTGAATGATGGTGAAAGTTTTTCTTTTTTGGGCCACCCTGCCTTGGTGGGAATCGGCCAGTGTGATAATAAAAAAAAAATACTAATTTGTTGTGTGTATGTAAAACTATAATTAATCTCTATAAAACGTTTTTTTTTTTTTTGTGAATATTTTTAGGTTTCTGGAATGGATTAATTTTATTTCCATTATTTCTTATGGGAAATATTGCTTCACTTTTCAGACTTTTCAAATTTAGAACTAACTCCTGGAATGGATTAAGTTCGATATTTGAGGTTCCACTGTATTTGAATGTCTATATCCACCCTTTCTGCATTAAATATGGAAGTTAGGAGGTAATCCTTAATTAATTTTGAGAAGTACAGTACATAGTCCTTCCTTTGCCCCCTGAGGTTCAATCCTTTCATCGTCCTACTCCAAATATGCATTGGATTCTTCCAATTGATGTTTCATACTGATAAAGTCATCCTTTCCATGGCCAAAACTGTTTGTCAAGGGATTTCTTGAGGACCCTACCTTTCCTCCAGTATGGAGGAGTACTTAGTCCACTGCAGATTCTTATACATGGCACATTATAAAGCCTATATTTTGATCATAACATCTTGTTTAGAGCCCTAGTTCTAAATATTTAGGAAAGATACAACCTGATAAAGTTGAGATGATTGAAGTTCCCAGTCAACTGGTAGCTATCTACAAAATGGAAAACGGGTGTGACATTAAGAGAAAATGGAAGATGGATAATAAAAAAAAAACTTTTAAATGACATGGGAATCCATTTAATATCAACATATTGGATAACCCCTTTTTTTTGGTGTGTGTGTTTATTTGCCTATTTGTGATTGCAGGGGTCAGTTCATAGCTCCTGGCTTGTGTCCTGTGTGTATGTCGTGTGTGTCCTGTGTGTATCGTGTGTGTGTCGTGTGTGTTGTGTGTGTTTTGTGTGTGTGTGCGTGTGTGTGTGTGTGCATTGTGTGTGTGTGTGTGTGTGTGTGTGTGTGTGTGCACGTGCATGCGCACGTGTGCATGTGTACTCAGCTAGTTGTGGTTGCAGTGGTCAAGCCACAGCTTGTGGCCCCACCTCTTGACTCATCACTACTAGGTCACTCTTCCTGCTACACGAGCTATATCATACCTCTTCTTAAAGCTATGTATTGATCCTGCCTCCACTACACCACTTCCCAGACTATTCCACTTCCTGACAGCTCTGTGACTAAGAGAAATACTTCCATACATCCCTGTGATTCATCTGAATCTTCAACTTCCATTTGTGACACCTGGTTGCTGTGTCCCATCTCTGGAACATCCTGTCTCTGTCCAGCTCGTCAATTCCTCTTTTTATATTATATGTTGTTATCATATCCCCCCTATCTCTCCTGTCCTCCAGTGTCATCATGTTGATTTCCCTTAACCTGTCCTCATAGGACATGCCCCTTAGCTCTGGGACTAGTCTTATTGCAACCCTTTAGACTTTCTTTAATTTCCTTGTGTGCTTGGCTGGGTGTGGGTTCCAAACTGGTGCTTCGTACTCCAATATAGGCCTGATGTACACAGTGTACAGGGTCGTGTGTGTGTGTGTGTGTGTGTCTGTTTTTGTGCATGTGTGTGTGTGTTCACGTGTGTATGTATACATGTACTCATCTAATTGTGGTTGCAGGGGTCAAGTTATAGCTCTTGGCCCTGCCTCTTCAATGGTCACTACTAGGTCCACTCTGTCCCTGGTGTGTATACTCACCTATTTGTGGTTGCAGGGGTCGATTCATAGCTCCTGGCCCCACCTCTTCACTGATTGCTACTAGGTCCTTTCTCTCCCTGCTCCATGAGCTTTATCACACCTTGTCTTAAAATTATGTATGGTTCCTCTGTGGATGCGTGTGTGCACGCATGTGCATGCGTGTGTGTGTGTGTGTGTGTGTGTGTGCATGCACGCATGCGGCATATGTGTATGTTGCTTGTGTGCATGTATGTAAGACAATCCATCAATGGATGTTATTTTGCTTTCATGTATGAAGGTATGTACTTATTAATTTACTGTTGTGTTGTTTGTTACTCTATGTTTTGTTTGTCACAGGTATTACAGTATCTTTTTTTGATTAGGTATACGATCTTAATATGTATATTTTTACTGTATATCTTTAAACACATAAAAATTAATATAAAAAGCTGACGTCTTAATGCCTTATTAAATTTGTGCAGTAGTAGCTGCAACACAAGTAAATCATTCCTCATTTTTCATTAGTTTGATGTTCTGTGGTTAGCTTATATGCTGTACACATTCATCTCAGTGCTCTTGTCCTTTTTTTCTTCTTGCCCATTACCATTTCAACCATATACATAAAATCCTACCACTAACAGTTAAACCATGTGCATGGGATCACCCATGAACACTTAAGCCATTCATAGAGTGTCCTTTACTTACTAAGTTACAAGCATGTGCATTTATGAATAAGGTCCATGAAAATTTATATTGTACAGCGGAACCCCGGTTTTCGTCTTTAATCCATTCCAGAAGGTCAGCCAAAAACCGATTTGTATGAAAACTGAAGTAATATTTCCCATAAGAAATACAGTAATGTAAATCCAGTTAATCCGTTCCAGACACCCAAAAATATTAACAAAAAATACATTTTATAGAGAATAACTATAGTTTTACATACAGCAAACAATGAGAAATAAATATAAAGCACTAATGAAATGGATAAATGGATAAATCACTTTTACCTTTTATTGAAGACTCTTATTGGCATATGAAAGATGGCTAGGAGGGGGGAGGGAGGAGAGGTTATCTCTACCACCATCACTACCACCCTCTGCCACCATCACTACCACCCTCTGCCACCATCACTACCACCCTCTACCACCATCACAATCACCCCTCTACCACCATCACTACCACCCTCTACGAGTAACAAAAGCAGACTGAGTCACAAACGTATGAGTGGCCGTGTCCCGCGGGCAGGCGGACGCGTCTGGTACGGACAATTTCCGAGCGGATGTACAAAAACGGGGAAAATTTTGCCAAAAAAAAGTGGTTGAAAACTGAATTGTACGATAACTGGACTGGACAAAAACCGGGGCTCCCCTGTATTTTAAAAACATAAGCCAATCCACATTCATGAACATGTTTTCTGTAGGAAAATTGGTTTCAAGTTACAAGCATCTCTTTTTCTAATTTGGAACACCAGAAATGCAACTCGTTCATTAGTTTAGGGACCCGTTGTTGATGGTTTTATGTATAAAATCTTGAAAATTCTATTTGTCATCACCACTGTTTGTTAAGCAGCCATCAGTCTTTATTTTTGTTCATTTCAACATAAACTGCATACTTCGGCATCAGTTTCTTTATGTTGATTCATCTACATCCCCCAGCTACCTCAACACTTTTCTTTAACTATGTAATAACAGTGCATAGCTATTTCTTTGGAAATGCCCTAAACCCTCAGTGGCCTATCTTATTACTATCACACTTGCATGAGAAAATCCACTTCAGTATTTTTCATGTCTAATCATATCATGATTGTATTATTATAGATCACATAAAAGTAGCAGTTTAAACAAGAGTGTCCTTATTAATTACCCACAGCTTCCAGTGCACAATTTCCAATGATCTTATCGGGCAGAGCATTTGTCAAGATCCTTCCATATACCTTATGTTTGCACATCACCTCCCACTACTGTCTCGCCCACTTCCAGAACACGGTAAAATACTGGGATATCATTTTACTTTTGTACAATTTTTTTTTCTTTTTGTAATGTTTCCAGATACAGTACTGTATCTTGCCTATGGGTAGCCTAGAATAGTAAAGTCTTAGGTCTTCCTTAAAGTAGCTTCTTTATTTCTAATGTTATCCATGGATGTCATTACTGTACAATCCTTTCATAGGGGTGCCTTGATGCTGGTGATGGGCTTTTGATCCAGGAAGTTGGAGCTATCCTCCTCCAAGGATTAAACTTGGACTTCCATTTCCCAGGCGCTGTGTGACTCACTACACGTTTCGAGCTTCTCTTTGATTATAATAATCTAGTGTACAGTATACCAAATCCACTCACCAGTGCCTACAATTTCTATGATGATTCATTTTTTTGACCCTGATATCATACCTCTTTGATGCATAGTTTCTCTCTATGTACTTTTAATTCTTGTCATATTTTCAGCTCTCTCTTCTCTGTACTGCTGTAAATCTAAATACATACATACCAGTTACTAAAGCAAGTGCACAGTTCTAATATATGCAATTTAAGCTAATTAAATAACTGGGATTAGAGAAATATTTGTAAAATTTCTGTGTAGTTCTCCAGTTTAATATATAATACTTTAGTTAATGATGTTAAAGTTTATGCAGTACTTTGTTTGTTGTGTAGCAAATTGAGAAATGTATACTATTCAGTCATCTCCATATTTCATGTAAATTTTTTGTGGATTTAAAGTCATGGATGTTCACATGAGCTATTTCACATGTTTTAAAGATGTCTTAATGTGCTCTTTTTATTTCATTGTGCCTAATTTCACATTAGATAAAGAGCATAATTTGTTAGCCTCTCGTTTTATAAGTCTACTCCAGGCTGTCTTTTAAAATTTAAATTCTTACATGTCCCCCCCCTGTTTGCTATGTTGAGCTTAGGCATACTATTGGGAATTTACACTAAACTCACTTCTTTGGGGTTCCTCCTGGAACTTTATAAAATTGTGGACTTAGTATAGCGACTTTCATTCAACATTGAGAGATGTGCATTACAAATTTCATAGTTCATAATACAGTGCTGGATTTTCATTTAGTTTATGTATGTCTGCATTAATTAAGACCTAATGTAGAATTGTTAAAGACTTAAAATGGCCATAGGCAAAAATATTCATAAAAGTGAAGTAATCTGTATTTGACATAAGACTTATTTTACTGTAATTTCTCCAGTCTACTGCTTAGGTTCTTAAGAGAGGAAGGATACTTATGTTATCATTAGATCACTTTATAGCCAGAAGCTAACAGTGTAACTTTGTGTTTTCTCCCTCCCTATATCCTGGTCATCCTCAGCTCCCTCACTCCCCTCTTTCCATTATTCCTAAGGATGTCTTTAAATACACTTAAATCTTTGAGTCATCTTTAGATATTCCTGTGGGAATGAATGACCATATATACATGTTTATTTATCTGTCTTTGAGTGAAATTAACACACAACAGTATCCCATTGTATTTTTTCTAATTTAAACAGAAGACTTTTTTACATGTAGTTAACTGAGTTATGTGATGAGCAATAAGGTTTCTTATCAAAATGTCCTGAAGAGATGAATGATGTAGTCGACTGTGATAAGTACCAGTATAGGATCATGAGAAAAATCTTATGAATTGAAAAGTTTGTTTCATTCTTACGTGCAAACCACTAGTAGTTAATGAATGTTGGTCCCTGGAGTCAAAGTGTTTCCTCCCTCCTGCTACACATAAAACAATGCATATGTACTGTATAACTGATACCAGTAATAAATGTGATTAAAATGTAAATCACTAGTGTATATAGTAGTTGATATAGCATAATATATTTAATATTCACTCATTATTTGTAGCAGAGCAATTTTATGATGATGTGGTTCAGCATTGGAGAAGTGCTTTGCATCACAAATGACATCTTTAAGTTTGAAGTATAGTAGCTTCAAACATTTTGTACCTATTAAATTTGTTAATGTGCTTCACCTTGAATTCATTTTTCCTTATCTGGTAGCTTCATGTTAATGACTTACAACCAAGGTTAAAAAATATTTTGTCTATATTGAAGTTTATTTTTAGATTGTCGCTATTACTGAAGAGCGCATAAACACAGACATGCTCAGTGATACGCATATAAGCCTAAATACAAACATATGCCATATTTTATATATATTTTTACCAATGAATGTTCTTTCTAAGGGAAAAGAATATTAATTTTGGTACTGTATTACAAAAAATTTTATGCCAGTTCCTCAATTGTTCAGGATCAACTTTAGTGGTTCTTGTGTTATATGCATATTATGTCATGTTGTATGGACTGTGTGCAAATATAAATGCAATATTGTAAAATAAATATGCTCTAGATTTCAAAAGATTTTGGCTAATTGTGTCTTGAACATAATTGTTAGTTCACAACTAGTCTAGAAATTGGCAATGGAGCATTAAGCAGCATTTCGGTTTGAGCCTAGACCATTGTCAGGTTCATTATTGTGATCCGAACATGACATAAATGTTGCCTGAAGTTCCAACTCCAGTTGGTGGGTTTGTCATGAGCTGTTCCAGCTATAGCATTGTGAATTTTATTCCTCTTTATTGTTAGACTACACCATACAGTTGAATCTAAACTTGCATTATTTTGACTAATGATGTTCTTGAGGTCAAATTACCAATATTTGTGGTGAAGGGTTAATATCATAGTGCATAACAGAATAAAATATTTTTCAAATAAGTCCTCTTTCTTGGAGTACAAAGAGGCCACTGATTTCTATTTCATTTCTTGGTGTAATGTAAACATAATAGTTGGCTTTATCAACAAAACAATCTGTGATTCAGTGATGTGGTTCCTCAAAATTTTGTGTGGTGTAATAATCTATTGTAATGTAAATAGTGTACTGTTGGTACTGTTGGTCAGTGTACTGTTGAGTACAGTGGCAGATTAATATAAGGGTTTAAGGGGATGTTGCCTCAGGGCCTTGGGTGTGATGGGCTCTAAGTCTCCATTTTGTATAAAAGAAATTGCTTTAATGAAACAAAAAAAATTATTATTAATTTTAAATTTATTTGTGTAATTTTATGAGTCATTTTGAGGAATTGATTATAAACATGAACAGATTTTAACGTATAAATATATAACGTATAAATGTATTACATGCATACTATGGATTGCCCCAGGACCCCATTTACCCTTAATCTGCCACTGGTTGATTAGTATAATGCTGCACATATAACTACATTCTGTTTTCCAGTGATTGACGGTACTTGCTCGATATTGACATGCAAATCTTGAGATCTGATGAACTCGTTGGCCCGGTGGCATTGTCTATAACATATCTGGCTGTGTTTGGGAATAGCACTGCATGAACCTTATGGGTTTAGTGGTTTCCATGAATATTCTGTAATAATAATGTGTTTGGAAATAGATGATATGGGATGTGGTGTGCAATTTTAACTGCAAAATATAGTACAGTTAAAGTGATTTTGGTTATATTTAGAATAGGATTATAATTTGCCACAGGTGGCTAATAAGTCACTCAGTTGCTTCTATCACAATTGTCAGACATAAACATCTAATACTGATATTTGTAACTAATGGCATTAAGGTTATTGGATTTTTTTTTTTTTTGGTATTATGATTGCTTTCATATTACTGAGAAATGCAAATTGATAAGCCCTCTAGATGCATTTCCTCCAAAAGCAATGCACTGCAATTATAAGTCCTTGAAATGACTAGTCATTGCTAGTGTTTTTAATATTTCATTGGCATTGAATCAAGAAACAGAAGTGAGCTTAGTCATATGCAACTTGTATATTACATTAGTATCATGCACCTTGCATTGAATAAAGGAATCCCAAAATGTATTACACTTTGTTCTTGATTGAAAGTTTATTTGATGATAAAAATATAAATAAATTAATAAACGTGAGTTTCACTATCCTAAGTAATTTTGAGCATGAATTTCTAGGTATGAAATGGTTTAAGGTTTCAAAAAAAAAAAATTACTCCTCTTCAAGGGGGGCTCCTTAGCGTGGTGAAGAGGCTCTTGGTCTGAGGAAATAGCCCTGTCGGTCTTCTTCCTCAGACCGAACCTAATTACCCCCCATTCTCCCCTCCTCTATCCCATCCTCCCCATCCGCCCCTTTTTCCATTCCTCTTCACCCCTCCCTTTTGCCCTTCCTCTTTTTGGCCTTTGGGATTTCTCCCACAGGCGCGCTAGTTCCTAGGTAGGGGAAAGGACACCGGGGTCCATCCCATTCCGTTGAGGTTCTTGGCGGTGGCGTAGTTTGCCGTGGAATTTGGATTGCCTGGGGATGTCCCGATCCCTCTCCGGTATCCTGGAGTAGCTTTGGGTGTCTTTCGGGCGACGGGTGTATCTCTGGAAGCCACCTTTCGGATTCCGGGGGTGATGGCCGAAGGAGGTATGATTTGTGGCGGATATCCGGCCACCCTCTCTTTTGTCCACCCTCTTCAACGGGGGCTCCTTGGCGTGGTGAAGAGGCTCTTGGTCTGAGGAATTAGCCCTGTCGGTCTTCTTCCTCAGACCGAACCTAATTACCCCCCATTCTCCCCTCCCCTATCCCATCCTCCCCATCCGCCCCTTTTTCCATTCCTCCTCCTCCTCTTCACCCCTCCCTTTTGCCCTTCCTCTTTTTGGCCTTTGGGATTTCTCCCACAGGCGCGCTAGTTCCTAGGTAGGGGAAAGGACACTGGGGTCCATCCCATTCCGTTGAGGTTCTTGGCGGTGGCGTAGTTTGCCATGGAATTTGGATTGCCTGGGGATGTCCCAATCCCTCTCCGGTATCCCGGAGTAGCTTTGGGTGTCTTTCGGGCGACGGGTGTATCTCTGAAAGCCACCTTTTGGATTCCGGGGGTGGTGGCCGAAGGAGGTATGCTTTGTGGCGGATATCCGGCCGCCCTCTCTTTTGTCCACCCTCTTCAACGGGGGCTCCTTGGCGTGGTGAAGAGGCTCTTGGTCTGAGGAATTAGCCCTGTCGGTCTTCTTCCTCAGACCGAACCTAATTACCCCCCATTCTCCCCTCCCCTATCCCATCCTCCCCATCCGCCCCTTTTTCCATTCCTCCTCCTCCTCTTCACCCCTCCCTTTTGCCCTTCCTCTTTTTGGCCTTTGGGATTTCTCCCACAGGCGCACTAGTTCCTAGGTAGGGGAAAGGACACTGGGGTCCATCCCATTCTGTTGAGGTTCTTGGCGGTGGCGTAGTTTGCCGTGGAATTTGGATTGCCTGGGGATGTCCCAATCCCTCTCCGGTATCCCGGAGTAGCTTTGGGTGTCTTTCGGGCGACGGGTGTATCTCTGGAAGCCACCTTTCGGATTCCGGGGGTGGTGGCCGAAGGAGGTATGCTTTGTGGCAGATATCCGGCCGCCCTCTCTTTTGTCCACCGAGGTAGCTCGGCAGATGTGAGGTTGCTATCCCGGATTGCTGGTTTACTGGCATGAAGGGTAGGGTATGGCACGGGTTCCATGCTGCATCTGCGCTACTAGCGGTGCTGAGGTCCTCTTGGGCGCGGAGAGAGATTTCAGGCCCTTTCATTCCTCCTGGGAACTATTCCTCCCCGCTCCCCCCTTTTTTATTCTTTTTTTTTATTTTTATTTCCTTTCTTCTTTTTTTTTCTTAAAAACAAAAAGCAAAGGAGTAACCTAACCATGGCAGCCCTATCCATGAAACCACTACCCCCGGGCCCCTTCTTGATACCACACCCCATTCTGACCCTGCCTTGTGTTTAGACCACTCTTCGGACACTCCTGATGCCCCTGTACCTCTTGCTGGTGCTGTTTCCTCACCCGCTTCAGGTACCGGGGCTTCGACTGACTCCTTCGATTTGTCTGAACTCCGCTCTCCTTTGACTATGCTTCCGGCGTCTCCCTCTACGGTACGGCAATTTTCGAATCGCCCGCCCATTTCACGCCGGACCAACTCCGGTCCTACTCCTAAACGCCAACGTCAATCTCCTGATGATGCTCCTTCGCTACCTTCCCATTCTACTCGGAAAAGACCGACACGTCAAGCACTCCCTCTCCACGCTCAGTTTCGGACCACACAATGGACTAAATTCTTTACTTTAAGACCAACTTCTTCTTCTGCCTACCTTTCTGACCATAGTATTGGCAAAGCGCTCCTGCGTCACGTTGGCAGAGATATTTCATTTCACGCTCTCAAGAGCGGTACGTGCATCGTCACTGTCCAGAATGCTACCCAAGCTCATGATCTTTCTCTCCTTTCGAATATCGATACTACTCCTATCACTATTGAAAAACATCTTTCTCTCAATTCTTGTAGTGGTACTGTCATTCTGCCCCATACCATAGTCCAACAGAATTTCCAGTCATGTGGCAATGACATTTTTGAACAGCTGGAACTCCAGGATCTCCCAATCCTCAAAGTAGACACTTATGTCGTTCCTGCCCGGGGGCGGAGACGTTACCCTTGCAATGTGGCTCGTTTAACTTTTGACAGCCGAGAACTCCCGTCCTCTGTATATGTCGCGGGACATCGGTTACAAGTTCGAAAGGTGATACCTACACCGCAACAATGTAGAAATTGCTGGCGTTTTGGTCACCCAGCGAAATATTGCAGATCTATGGCCGAATGCCCAGTCTGTGGTGCCGACGACCATTCTAATACATCTTGCAGTCAACCTCCATCTTGCCTTAATTGTAATGAAGCTCACCCTTCGTACTCCCGCCGTTGCCAGGTCTACTTAAATGAACGTGAAATCCGTTGCCTCAAAGAGGCAGAAGGTCTCCCTTATGCTATGGCAGTTACTCATCTCCGCCTCCAAGGGAGACTACCCCGTGTTTCTTATTCTCGTGTTTCCAAACATCCCCCCACTTCTGGGGTCCCATCTTCTGCAGCCTCCTCTGTTGTTACCCCTCCCATAGCCACTACGGCATCTAATCCTTTTGCTGTCCTTGGCTCTGACGTCCCGACTACAACTCAGTCTGTTCTCACATCTTCGCGTCCTTCCTCACAAGCCCCAGTATCGACAAGACCTCGTACGACACCTAATACCAATCGCCCCTCTACTCAGAAGTCAAAAAAATCCACATTGCTCAAATCTTCTTTGCCCCCTCCTTCCCTTCTTCCACCTCCACACTTTACCTTTCCAGTCTCTGTACCTAGTTCTTCCCCTCTCTCTGGCTCTATTACAAGTGTGGAGATTCACCCTCCTCCTCGTACTATGCCTTCCACCCCCGTCCCCTCCCAAGTTTCTCCCTCTTCTGCCACCTCCCAGGTTTCTGCCTCTTCTGTCCCCCCCCCACACTTCATCTCCAGTCCCTTACACTCTTCCCTCCCCCTCTACTTTGGTACAGTCCATTACTGTCCCAATCTTTACTCACCCTCCTCCTTCTATCTCCAATATGGTCTCCCATACATCTTTGAATTCAGAAACACTTGAAGCCATTTCAGAATATATTGCAGAGACTAAACCTTCAATGGACACTGATTCACTTCCTGTTCCTTCTCTTCCCTCTCCTCCATCTTCACAACCCCATTCTTCGCAACGCTCCGTTCCTTCGCTACTTGAACATCTTCCAATGCCACCACACGTTGACTTTTCTAACCCCTCTAGTCCGTAGGTGCCTTTACCTACAGATTCCTGATATTTTCTTCATCGCCAATCATGGCCTATTTACAGTGGAATATCCGCGGCCTCAGGGGTAATCGGGGTGAGCTTCAGATGTTGCTTTCCAGGTTTTCCCCTGTTGGTGCTTGCTTACAAGAACCAAAATTACACTCGGCTGTTTTCCAACCTATCTCAGGCTATAATTTATTGTATTCTTCGGATCCTTTCTCAGATGGGACCTTTAATGAAAGTGCCCTTCTTCTACGCAATGATATTCCGTACTGTCAACTATTTGTCCATACCTCGCTGCATTACACTGCAGCCCGTATCCACTTGAATAAGTGGTTTACAATATGTTCTTTATATCTCTCTCCTTCTCGAGCATTTTCTATACCAGACTTTGCCTTTCTTGTTTCATCCTTACCACCACCACTTCTGTTACTTGGTGATTTTAACGCCCACCATTTCCTCTGGGGGGGGTCTCATTGTGACTCACGTGGCATTCAGTTGGAGGCTTTTCTCGCCTCTCACCCCCTCCATGTTTTAAATACAGGTACTCCCACCCATTTTGATCCTCGTACTCATACTCTCTCTTGCATCGATCTATCAGTCTGCTCTTCCTCCACTGCACTAGACTTCACCTGGTCGGTTCTACCAGACTTACATGACAGCGATCATTTTCCGATCATTCTTACTTCTCCTTCCTATTCACCACCTTTCCGTAGCCCTCGCTGGCAATTTGATCGGGCAAATTGGGATCTTTACTCACACCTCACTGCTTTTAGTGAGGTTCCTTCTTCATCCTCCATTGATGAGCTCCTACACATCTTCTCGACGTCAGTTTATACCGCAGCTTCTCATTCTATACCCCAAACCTCAGGCAGGCATTCTCAGAAGTGCATGCCTTGGTGGTCTCCCGCTTGTGCTCGTGCAGTACGTTTGAAACGTGCTGCATGGGGCAGGTACCGGTACAATAGAACCGCTGAGAGACTTCTTGATTTTAAGCAGAAGCGTGCGATCGCTCGCCGTGTCATCCGTGAAGCTAAACGCACTTGTTGGCGAGACTGCTTCCATTACCTCTGCTTCTTCTATGAGTGCAGTCTGGAAAAAAAAGTGAGGAAATTGAGTGGTAAATACTCTCCTGACCCGGCTCCTGTTCTACGGGTCGCTGGTGTTGATGTAGCAAACCCTCTCGACGTTGCCATTGAACTTGGCACACATCTGGTCCGTATTTCCCAAGGGCTCCATCTATGCCCCTCGTTTCTTTCCTCAAAGTCTGCCAGAGAGTTAGTACCCTTGGACTTTTCTTCTCTCAGAGAAGAACAGTATAATGTGCCTTTTACACTTCAAGAACTGGAGGCAACGCTCTCAGCTTGCCGATCATCGGCAGCTGGCCCTGACGACATTCATATTCGTATGTTACAACATTTACATCGGTCAGCCCTTGTAGTCCTCTTACACCTCTTCAATCTTATTTGGGCACAAGGAGTTCTTCCCCAGCTGTGGAAATCTGCCATTGTTCTCCCTTTCCGCAAACTGGGTACTACAGGACATGATGCCTCCCACTATCGCCCCATCGCTCTTACTAGTGCAGTTTGCAAAGTGATGGAACGTCTCGTAAATCGACGTTTAATGTGGTATTTAGAGACACACAACAGTCTCTCCGCTAGTCAATATGGCTTTCGTAAGGGTCGTTCTACCATAGACCCCTTACTACGCTTGGATACGTATGTTCGTAATGCCTTTGCGAATAATCACTCGGTTATTGCCATATTTTTTGACCTTGAGAAGGCATATGACACAACTTAGAGGTATAATATTTTGGCCCAGGCCCATTCCTTAGGCCTCCGAGGCAATCTACCATCCTTCCTTAAGAACTTTTTAACTGACAGACATTTCCGTGTTCGAGTCAATAATGTTCTTTCCCCGGACTTTGTCCAAGCTGAAGGTGTCCCTCAGGGATGTGTTCTAAGCACAACACTTTTTCTCCTTGCTATAAATGATTTGGCCTCTGTTCTTCCACCCAATATTTGGTCATCACTCTATGTTAATGACTTCGCTATTGCTTGTGCAGGCGCTGACTGTCATCTTATTGCAGTTTCTCTCCAGCATGCGGTCGACCGTGTTTCCACTTGGGCCACCACGCATGAGTTTAAATTTTCAAGTACCAAAACTCACCAAATTACTTTCACTAGACGCTCTGTTATCTCCGATCATCCTTTGTATCTCTATGGCTCCCATATCCCCGAACGTGATACAGTCAGGTTTCTAGGCCTTCTCTTTGACCGTCGGTTATCCTGGAAACCTCACATTACCTCTCTGAAGGCAACTTGTCACAGCCGGCTAAACCTTCTTAAAACCCTTCCTCCTCTTTCCTGGGGAGCTGATCGTCGAACTCTGCTTCGCCTACATTCAGCCCTCGTTTTATCGAAACTCGATTATGGTGACCAGATTTATTCCGCGGCCTCTCCTGCTACTCTAGCCTTAACTCTATCCATCACCAAGGATTACGTTTGTGCCTTGGTGCTTTTCGCTCTTCCCCTGTTGAGAGCCTCTATACAGAAGCGAATGTTCTATCCTTGTCTGATCGCCGTGATGCCCATTGCCTTCGCTACTATGTACGCTCTCACGATCTACACAATCCTTCCATTTATAGAATGGTCACCGATATTAGTAGACATTCTTTATTCGTTCGCCGCCCCTGTTTGCTCTGTCCCTTTTCTCTTCGCCTACATTCACTCGTCTTCCCTTCAGTTACCACCTTTATATGTTCATGTAGCATCTCACTTTTCCCTACCCCCCTGGGAAGTTCCAGCTGTTCGGGTCTGTTCTTTCTCACTCCCTTGCTCGAAAGCTCAACTGCCTACGGTGGCTTCCCACTCTCTTTTTCTTGATCACTTCCACTCCCATTCTCATGCCACCGCTGTGTACACAGATGGCTCTAAGTCTTCAAACGGCGTCGGATTCGCAGCAGTGTTTCCGGACAGCATCGTGCGGGGGCATTTATTATCTTCAGCTAGCATTTTTACTGCTGAACTATATGCCATTCTTGCAGCACTTATTCGTATCGCATCTATGCCTGTGTCATCATTTGTAGTAGTCTCAGACTCCCTTAGTGCTCTACAGGCTATGCGAAAATTTGATACATCTCATCCCCTAGTTCTCCGTATCCAACTTTGGCTACGCCGTATCTCTACCAAACATAAAGATATTGTTTTTTGTTGGGTCCCTGGTCATGTCGATGTACAGGGCAATGAACAGGCAGACACTGCTGCGCGGTCAGCAGTACATGACCTACCAATTTCCTATCGAGGTGTTCCATTTCTGGACTATTTTGCTGCAATAGCTACCCACCTTCACCCATTGGCAACAACGTTGGTCGACTCTGCTCGGTAACAAACTTCATTCTATTAAACCGAGCATAGGTTACTGGCCGTCTTCTTGTCATCAGTGCTGAGGTTGGGAGACCACTCTCTCCCGCCTTCGCATTGGCCACACTCGTCTTACTCATGGGTATCTCATGGAGAGGCACCCTGTTCCTCTCTGTGAGCAGTGTCAAGTTCCAGTATCAATTAGCCACATTCTGTTAGACTGCCCTCTCTATCAACGAGCACGCAGAATTTACCTCCAACGTCGCCTTCGTTCTACTACTCTCTCTTTACCTTCCCTTCTTGCTGATGGACCCTCCTTTAATCCTGACTCTCTCATTGACTTCTTGACAACGACTGATTTACTCCACAAACTCTGATGATACTTTTCGCACTCCCCTCAGCCCTTTCTAGTTCAGTCTCTTGCTGCCCTTTACCCTTTCACCATCCACTACCCCGCTGTTATCCATAACCTATTACTCATCCATCTCCCTTTTGCCACCTGATGCCCTCGCTTCCTTCCTGCCCTGCAGCGCTGTATAGTCCTTGTGGCTTAGCGCTTCTTTTTGATTATAATAATAATTCAAAAATTACTACAGATTTTATTAGTGCCAATTTAGTATATTTCCTTGAATATGATGATTAAAGCAAATAGACATATTTATTGATGTTATCTTCCAGGTAATATTTGATATTTGCATAATTATAAAATTTTATGGTGGGCATTTAATTTTTCTCAGACAGATGTTTAAACTTGTAGGCAAATAAAATTTCTTGCAGAGACGCCTCTTCAAGGGGGGCTCCTTGGCGTGGTGAGGAGGCTCTTGGTCTGAGGAATTAGACTTGTCAGTCTCCTTCCTCAGACCGAACCTAATTACCCCCCAATCCCCCCTTCCCTCTCCCATCCTCTCCTTTTTCCTTTCCTCCTCCTCCTCCCCACCCCTCCCTTTTGCCCTTCCTTTTTGGCCTTTGGGATTTTTTTCCCACAGGCGCGCTAGTTCCTAGGTAGGGGAAAGGGTACCGGGGTCCATCCCATTCCGTTGAGGTGCTTTGCGGTGGCGTAGTTTGCCGTGGAATCTGGATTGCCTGGGGATGTCTCAATCCCTCTCCGGTATCCCGGAGGGTGGCTTTGGGTGTCTTTCGGGCGACGGGTGTATCTCTGGAAGCCACCTTTCGGATTCCGGGGGTGGTGGTCGAAGGAGGTATGCTTTGTGGCGGATATCCGGCCGCCCTCTCTTTTGTCCACCGAGGTAGCTCGGCAGATGTGAGGTTGCTATCCCGGATTGCTGGTTTACTGGCATGATGGGTAGGGTATGGCATGGGTTCCATGCTGCATCTGCGCTACTTGCGGTGCTGAGGTCCTCTTGGGTGCAGAGGGAGATTTCTGGCCTTTTCATTCCTCCTAGGAACTATCCCTCCCCGGTCCCCCCTTTTTTTATTCTTTTTTTTTATTTTTATTTTTTATTTTCTTTTTTTTTTTCTTAAAAACAAAAAGAAAGAAGTAACCTAACCATGGAGTACCCGATCCATGACCCCACTACCCCTGGGCCTTTATTGTTACCGCACCCCGTTCTGACCTCGCCTCGTCTTTTGGCCACTCTTCAGACATTCCTAAGGCCCCCCTGTACCTCTTGCTGGTGCTGTTTCCTCACCCGCTTCAGGTACCGGGGCTTCCACTGATTCCTTCGATTTGTCTGACCTCCGTTCTCCTTCGACTATGCTACCGGCTTCTCCCTCTACGGTGTGGCAATTTTCGAATCGCCGGCCCGTCCCACATCGGACCGACTCTGGTCCCACTTCTGAACGTCAACGACAATCTTCTAATGATGTTACTTCGTTACCTTCCCTTTCTACTTGGAAAAGACCGACACGTCATGCACTCCCTCTCCACACTCAGTTTCAGACCACACAATGGACTAAATTCTTTACATTAAGATCGACTTCTTCTACTGCCTATCTTTCCGACCATAGTATTGGCAAAGCACTCCTACGCCACGTTGGTAGTGATATTTCCTTTCATGCTCTTAAGAGTGGTATGCGCATCATCACAGTCCAGAATTCTACCCAAGCTCATGATCTTTCTCTTCTTTCACATATCGATACTATTCCTATCACTATCGAAAAACATCATTCCCTCAATTCTTGTAGTGGTACTGTTATTCTGCCCCATACCATAGTCCAACAGAATTTCCAGACATGTGGCACTGACATTCTCGAACAGCTGGAACTCCAAGATCTCCCAATTCTCAAGGTAGACACTTATGTTCTTCCTGCCCGCGGGCGAAGACGATACCCTTGCAATGTGGCTCGTTTAACTTTTGACAGCCGTGAACTCCCATCCTCTGTTTATGTAGCAGGACATCGGTTACAAGTTCGGAAGGTGATCCCTACACCGCAACAGTGTAGGAATTGCTGGCGATTTGGCCACCCAGCAAAATATTGCAGATCTATAGCCGAATGCCCAGTCTGTGGTGCCAATGACCATTCTAATACGTCTTGCAGTCGAACTCCCTCTTGCCTTAACTGTCATGAGGCTCACCATTCGTACCCTCACCATTGCCAAGTCTACTTAAATAAGTGGGAAATTCGTTGCCTGAAAGAAGCAGAAGGTCTCCCTTATGCTATGGCGGTTTCTCATCTCTGCCTCCAAGGGAGACTGCCCCGTGTTTCTTATTCTCGTGTTTCAAAGCATCCCCCCACTTCTGGGGTCACATCTTCTGCAGCCTCCTCTGCTGTTGCCAGTCCCATAGTCACTCCTGTATCTAATTCTTTTGCTGTCCTGGGCTCAGATGTCCCTACTTCAATTCCTCAGTCTGTCCTCACTTCTTCGTGTCCTCCCTCACAAACCCCGGTATCGACAAGACCTCGTACGACACCTCCCAATCATCCCTCTACTTCTCAGAGTCCCAAAAAATCTCCTTTAACCCCTCCTTCCCTTCATCCACCTCCACATTTTACCTTCCCGGTCTCTGTACCTGAGTCTTCCCCTTTCACTGGCTCTGTTACAAGTTCATCCTCCTCCTCGTACTGTGCCTTCCTCCCCTGCCCACCCCCCCAAGTTTCTTCCTCTTCTGCCACCTCCCAGGTTTCTGCTTCTGTCCCCTCCCACACTTCTCCAGTTCCTTCCACCCTTTTGCCCCCCCCTACCTTGGTACAGTCCATTACAGCTCCGATCTTTACTCAAATTCCTCCTTCCATCTCCAATATTGTCTCCCATACGACGTCTCTGAACTCCGAAACACTTGAAGCAATCTCTGAATATATTGCAGAGACCAAACCATCAATGGACACTGATCCACCCTCTGTTCCTTCTCTTTCCTCTTCTCCATCTGGG